>NC_083343.1:67953623-68238623 GCF_019175385.1 Lycium barbarum | reverse complement strand
CATTCAAGTATTAATCCGAAATCTTTCTAACATGATTCAAGAATACTTCAAACAATTCACATAACATTCAAAACAACCCAATCAACATACTACTTCACCCGAGACCCACCAAATTCAACAGGAACAATAACAACATATTTTCTTCTTTCAAGTTCATAAACCATACCAACAATTTACACACTAACAACATCATTTTCCATGAATATAAGAAATGATTTTTAACATCACCTTAACTTCCAAACAACTCTCCAACACTTACAACTTTAACTAGAATCATTAAACTTTCATTCTCATCATGGATTCCATTACAACAACAATCAAAATACTAAGTAAAATTGATTCATCTTCTTCCACACCGCACCATATCCACACGGCCATATACTACATATACACGGCCACATATAGCATCCCTATCTTCATGAATTTCATCCACTTTTACATACTACAACAGACATAATCATCCATAACATATAAGAAAAGGATTAAACCTTACCTTTTTCCTTGACTTCTCACTTGGTTAGAATTTGTAACTTGCAAGAATAGGTGTTTTTCTTCCTCCAATGACCACTTCACTTGCTAAGGACCCTTCAATGGATTGTTTAGCTAGAAGAAAATATTTTTTGATAAATTTTTCTCCAAGGTTCTTGTTGGTTTGGACATGGCCGAATGGCCCCTTGTGTTGGCTTCTCTAAGTTTCTTGAAATTTCCAAGTGATAAGATGAATAAGATGACTAATAAGTCATCTTTTGGACTTATTTATTTTGTTCTCATGTGGGCTTTGGCCCATTTATTTGGACGGCCAAATGGCCCCTTTACTTCCAAGCCCTTTTTTTTTTTTTGCACTTCATGAAAATTTATTGTCCAAATTCCAAATTTGCCCTTAACCTTCCTCCATATTTCTATGAGCCATCTTGAGAATTTCCCTTTTTACCCCTAGCTTTTCTTAATATTTCCATATCAAAATTTTCAAAAGCAACGTGTGTGTTAGACAAGATCAAAATATAGCCTTGCTCTTAACTTCCCGCAATTATATTGAATTATCCGAATGTACAAAATGCGGGTTATAACAGAATATTTTTGAAATCTCTTATTATGTATTTCATTTAATTTAAGTTAGAAGTCCGAGCGAGTATGTGTGTAATAAGAGTCGGCGGGTTCGCTCGGCTCCGAATATGGGGTCGGGTGCCCATCACACCCTGGTAAGATTAGGGTGTGACAAAGAATTGCATTTTCATGAACCAAAAGAAGAGTGGGATAGGCCAAGATGGATGATGACAGCATCAGGCAAATTTTCTGTAGGCACTGCATGGGAATTACTGAGGAGCAAATCAGCCAAGTCAGATGTCTTTAAGAATATGTGGACATCAGAGGTACCTTTTAAGATGTATTTCTTTTTCTGGAGGTTATGGAAGTACAAAATACCTGTTGGACAGGTAGTAAGAAGGATTGGGGTAGATACTGAGGCAACCTGTTATTCCTGTGATCATAGGCAATATGAAATTGTGGATCATTTGTTTGTTACAGGAAATGTAGCTACTAAAGTGTGGACTTCTGTTAAAACTGTTGTTGGCATCACAACGCAGTTTCAACAAGTCAGGCAGCTTCTTCAAGTCTGGTGGAATGCAGATTGTCCCTCAAAGTTCAGAACCATCTTTAAAGTTATTCCAATGGTCACCATGTGGCAGATATGGAAGTGGAGGAATACAGTCCTACATGGAGGGAGGATGTCCATTAACAAAGTGATTTATGAGATAAACATGATCATATATCAAATGTGTAGAATGAGGTTTCTAGGGAAAAACAACTTACCAAGATGCATACCTCAAATTCTACAAATCTTTGAAGCATACAGGCCAAGAATTGTAAGCAAGATAGTGACATGGGATTTTCCTATGCCAGGATGGTATAAATGTAATTCTGATGGAGCTTCTAAGGGAAATCCTGGACCAAGTTCTGTGGCCTTTTGTATTAGAAATGCAGTAGGTGATTTCCAGTATGCAGCAACAAGAAGGATATCAGATGGTTCAAATTTGATAGCAGAAGCAAGGGCACTACATGAGGGTCTTAAGTACTGTGTTACACACAGTCTGTTGCCAGTGGTGTTGGAAACAGACTCAATAACTATGAAGATGATCTTAACTGGTCAGTGGGAGACTCCATGGAGTATATCAATGATCATAAATGATATCTCAAGGTTGAAGAGGGATAAAGAAGTGAGGGTGAAGCATGTTCTGAGAGAAGGAAATGGCCTGGCTGATTTTTTAACTAACTATGCTTTTGATTTTGCAGGTGATCATCATTTTCATAGTTTTACTTCACTTCCTGTGAAAGCTAGGAAAATTCTAAATACAGAAAAGTCACATATACCATACATGAGGATCAAGATAGCTAAGGACCATCATATCCCTGGAGATTAATAGCAAGCTGGAGAGCAGTAGAAGTAACAAGTTTGCATCTCAACATGCCATGAATAGCACATGGACCTGTATGAAACTATCTTTGGCAGGGGTACAAGAGTGGTACTAGCTTGAAGCTCATTCTCTTGTAAGAATTCTAAAGATTGGTTCATTCAGGAAACTTAAGACACTGGCAAACAAAGGTCAACATCAAAGCAAGGAGATAGCAGCTACATCTGTAGGAACATGGAGGATTTCTACTCCATCCTGGAAGCCTGAATATATATTCATTTTGACTTTGAACCATAGCACCTGGGGAGAGCTTGTAGGTGTTTGAGATGGTATCAAGGCAAGGCCAGAGGATCTGCAGTAGATTAGCTTTCATACAGTCTTTGGATGTGGTTTACATTTCAGTCCTTTTTTTTTAGGATTGTTTTCATTTGGCTTTTCTTTTCTTTTATTTTTCTTTCTTTACACTATTGTACAGAAAACTTACGTTTCTTTTAATAAAACACTGCCAAACTTGGTTTGGTGGTTTTCATGCAAAAAACAAAAAAAGAACATGATCACAAATAGATCTAGAAAGGGCCTAAATACGTTATTCATCAAATTCATAAACACTGCTGGAGCATTCGTTAACCCAATGACATCACCCGAAATTCATAGTGGCCATATCTCGTTCTAAAAGCTGTTTTGGGAATATCTTCCTCTCTCTCACTTGGTGATACCCTGATCTTAGGTCAATTTTGGAAAACTATTTGGCATTCGATAATTGGTCAAACAAATCATCAATCCTTGGAAGTGGATATTTATTCTTTATCGTCACCTTGTTCAGCTGCCTATAGTCAATGCACATTCGTAGGGAATCATCTTTCTTTCTCACAAATAGAACCGGTGCTCCCCACGGTGATGAACTGGGCCTAATAAATCCTTTTTCAAGCAAATCTTTCAATTGTGCCTTTAACTCTTTCAACTCTGCCGGAGCCATTCTGTAAGAAGAAATAGATATAGGTTTCGTGTCCGGCAACACATCAATAGCAAACTCAATCTCTCTTTCTGGAGGAAGGCCTGGAAGTTCATCTGGAAATACATCCGAAAATTCATTTACTACTGGGACGAATTGAAAAGTCGGTGGCTTTTCCTCGGTGTCATGAACTCGGACTAGGTGATAAATATAGCCTTTGGCTATCATCTTTCTCGCCTTGAGGTAGGAAATAAACCTACCTCTCAAAGATGTTGTATTACCTTTCCATTCAAGCACTGTTTCTCCTGGAAATTGGAATCAAACTATTTTCGTTCTGTAATCCACATTAGCATAACAAGAAGCCAACCAATCCATGCCCATAATCACATCAAAATCTAGCATTTCCAGCTCAATTAAATCAGCAATAGTCTGACGATTACATACCACCACCACATAATTCTTGTATACTTGTCTAGATATTACGGGATCATCAACCGGAGTAGATACTTTGAAAGTTTTAATTTGCTCGGGTTTCACCCCAATACGGTCAGCAATATAAGGAGTAATATAAGACAACGTAGAACTCGGATCAATCAATGCATAAACGTCATGAGAGAATATGGATAGTATACATGTAACCACATTCGAGGAGGACTCAAGATCCTGTCGTCCGGCTAAAGCATAAATACGGGGCTTGGTACCACCTGAACTGGACGCTCCCCCTCTGCCCCTACCATGGCCAGCTGGAATCTGGGGAGTCTGCCCTATCGGGCGCACAGACGAGGAAGAACCAACTGCTGATCCTGTGGGCTGAGCCCCAACTCTACCACCCATCAATGGACAATCGCGCATCATATTCCCAACCTGAACACAGGCATAGCAAGCATCTGAACCCCGACGACACTGCCCGGAATGTAATCTACCACACTGGCTATATCGCAGCCCCAGTGGTCTCCGCTGACTAGGATCACCTCCAAACTGACAACCTGAGGCTCTCGAACTCTGACCCAGACCAGAATAAATAGGGCTGTCAAATCTCCTGCCCGCAAATCGAGGAGGTGCACTCATCGCGGACTAGCCCGGATATCTGGAATACTGTTGCCGCTGACCTCCTCTACACTCACTACTAGCACCGGTAAATCTGGCCCTCTTGCTCTGTCCCCTATCAATATCACGCTCACCCCTCTGCGGCTGTTGCTGCTCCTCTAAATTCTGGGCGTGAGCCTGAATACGGGAGATGTCCATCCCCTCCTGGAGTAAAGCTGTCAAACAATCTTTGAACCAATATGGCCCTAAGCCACTCACAAACCTATGTACCCTGTCTCCTATATCGGCTACCATAGCAGGAGCATACCTAGCCGATGAATTAAAGTGAAGGCTATGCTCCCGAGCACTCATATTCCCTTGCTTTAAATTCAAAAACCTGTCAGCTCCGGCCCTTCGAACCTCGGGTGGCAAATAGTGGTGGATGAAAGCATCTACGAATTCTTGCCAAACTGGGGGAGGTGCATTTTCCTTTCTTGAATATATCCAGTTATTATACCAAAGAACCGCCACATCCCGGAGTCTATAAGATGCCAACTCCATAGATTCAGTATCGGAGGCGTGGATGATTCTCAATGTTCTCAGCATCTCATCAATAAAATCTTGTGGGTCTTCGTCCGACTTTGACCCTAAAAATTTTGGAGGATTTAAACTTATGAAATCACGGGATCTAGCACTAGTCGCCCTGTCACCTGGATCCGTACTCTGCCGTTGAGCCTGAGCGGCAACTAGCTGTTTCAATAGCTGAATAGCTTTGGTCATTTGTTGACCCGAAGCACCAGGTGGAGGAACTGGAGGCATAGGAGCCTGAGGTGAAGCCCCCTCTTGTTCTTCTAGAATAGGCTGAGTGTGAAAGGTATTGGATGGAGCCTCATTATGAGATTCACCTTCTTCTATATTTGTTGGTGGCTCTTTTTACATCCGCCTTTCTGTCGCAGGCTTGCCCTTCTGGGCGGCGGTGGTTTTTCTGTTTACCGGCCTCGCTGAAACCATAACGCACAATTAGGGAGTAGAAAATCTTATAACATGGCTCTATGGCACGATCTAATAAGAAGAAGAATGGTCTTTTTTCCTAAATGCCCCGCAGCCTCTTGTTTATGAGTGTGGCGCGCTTCACACCCATAAACGAGACTCTGCTGGACATGGCTCGTAGACACACCCTAGGACGGAACTGCTCTGATACCACTTTTGTCACGACCTAACTAGGGGGCCATGACGGGTACCCGGAGCTAACTACCGAGCACCACTCGTTATGCTAGTTATCATACTCATCCTTAACACATATAAACTCCAAGGCAATACATAGATATACATAAGCCCTCACGGCTGCAAAAATGATATACAAGAATGTACTATGTAGTCATTATGGGACATCTACTACCCACATATATGTATCTATGAGCCTCAACTAGAGTACTAAGACATAAGGACGGGACAGGATCCCGTCAAGCTCAAATATATATACACAAAATAATGTACCGAAAATGGCACCTCCAGAATAATGGAGTGCTCCTGTATAGTTGCTGATAGGCTCCTATGAATCTATGCCAACTTCCTATTTACCTGTGGGCATGAACACAGCGTCCAAAGAAAGGACGTCAGTACGAGCATTGTACTGAGTATGCAAGGCATGAACAATAATAACATATCGAAGAAATAAGGGAACATCAAGTAAGGAAAGAACCTGTAGTTGAATGTCACTTAAGACTGAATAATGCATGCTAACTTACATCATCAACAATATCATATCAAGTATGCATATATATAAGCATCCCGACCATACAGGTACGGTGTGATCATCATTATCCCGCTTCCGGGGTAACCATCTTATGCCGCCCACTAGTGGTGTCTGCCCATGCCCTCTGGAAATGGTGTATATGCCGCCCGCCTTAGCGGTGTTTGCCTGGCCATATAGGCACGGTGTAATCTCATTATCATACACTTATCATAAAGCATGCATTAGAACTCAAATATAAATTATAACTCTATCGGGGTGATATAAGGTCGAGAACCCCCGATTTCCATTATGCCATAGTCATGATTATCATGCCTCACTTTGAAGGAACTAGCATTATAAGGTGAGTGTAACAACAATGAGAAACATCAAAGAATCATATAAGGATCATTAGCTTCGTAGAAATATCATATCATGAGCTTTAGAATCTCTAGACTTAGGCTTATTATCATCATTATCACATTCGTAATATATTTCTTATCTTTACCTCATGAGAAGATCTTTATAAACATAGACTCACAGTTTCCAAGATGTAAGAGGGTCATGGAAAGACAAAGGAAATCATGTCATAGGAACCATGCCTTAGAAAAGAAGGGACTAGCCTTACATACCTTGTCGCCTTTCTAACTTGCCGACTAAACGCTCCCTTCCAAGTTCGTAATTCTACATTCAAGGGAATTCGTGCTAAGGTTAGATAATCGATAACATACTTAAGCTTAAGCTAAAGCTAATGAAAATTGGTCAGCATCTCCTTTGTTTCTACAATTTCCTCCATATGATATAACAATTCGCAAACATCAATAACAACATTCATAATATCATAATCCACAACTTTGACAAGTTCGACACTATCCAATTATTATAATTCCCTCTCAAAGTCATCCATAATCGCGGTTATGACCCAACATCGTATTTATCCACATATAATGCTTCTCCAACATTCTTAATATTATTCATAATAAGATTATACCAGTAAGAGGTCAAGAACTATGATTCAAGTCAAGCTACCATTCAAGAATATCACAATTTCCATATTTGAACTCCATGTTCTACTTTCTTCCTCAATCCAAGTTATTCAACCCTTCAATATTCTAAATAAAATGAAATGACCATAAAAAACACCTTTGATTGTGTAGGAACGGATTTTGGATAGAAATACTTCACTTGAAGAAAACCCTAGTTCCTCTTCCAAAGAAATTCTTGACTTCTAGCAACCCCAAAGAGCTTCCTTGCACTTGCTTTCCTTGGATTAATGATATTGATCCTTGAGTTTCCTTGGATTTATGCTAGTGAAATACATAGAACCTTCTAGAGGTGTTGAGAGAAGTAGAGAAGTGGAAAGAATGAGAAATTAGAAGTAGGAACATGTATTTATACCTGGAAATTATTCAGCCCGTCGGGACTTATACGGACCCTTATACGGTACGTATAACATTATACAGTCCATATAAGTGTCCATATTTCACCATCAGGGAAAACATCTTTTCTGTTGGGTTATACGGACCCTTATACGGACCGTATAAGTGGTCGTATAACTCCACTTTTCTGAAATTATTTCTGTCGTTTCGTTTGATCTCCAATCCTTATGGAACCTTCTTAGCACTTGATTAGAACTTCATTAACAACTTAAGGAGCGTTATAACTTTTCCTCAAGACATCATTAAATCAACATTAGCTCGGTACTTTGCAACCCTTCTTCAAAGCATGACTTATGCTTGACATTCTTCAACGAACTTTCTTCTCTTGCCCCAAATGTCTTTGGAATCTTAATTAGAACCGTTAAGTACCTACTTCTTACTTGTAGAAACATCATATACTTCTTACCCTGCGTTAGTCTATCTTCCATACGACGACATAAAATTTTCCGAGGTGTAACGTATTAGGCCAATCAATTAATTAGATGATAATTATTGCAAATTGATCTTTTATATATATATATATATTGTCATGGCCACAATTTAATTAATCAGTTCATGATTTAAAGAAATTAGAGTCATTTTTTCAAAATTAGCCTATTAATGGTTTTATTTGAAATAACCAGTTCATTGGTTCAAATTTGATAAGGTCATTAATGCAATTTAATATCAAAATTTGATAATTACGGCCGAATAAGGCCATAATTGAAATGATCAGTCAAATTAGAATTAATTAAGGCCATGTTTGTAATTTTAGGCCCATTAACACAATATGGTCAATTTTTAAACTATTTTAATGAAATGATTATGACCTAATTTTTTTCTATAATTAAAATTTCATCAATTTTGGTCTTTATCTAATTATTTATCTTTTTATGCGTACCAGGTATACATATATATACACAAAGCGTACACACATATATACACAAGGTATATGTATATATATGTATACAGTTAGTGTGTGTATATATAGGGCCTCTTTTAATACTTTAAAGTCGGACTGAGTCCAGCCCAAGCCAGGCTGAGACCCGGCCCAATTCCTTATAACAGATAAGAAGGGGTATACCTCCCTTTTTAATTCATTTCCTTTTTTTGCAAAATAAACCCGCCCCCACCCCGCTTCTCTCTTTTTCCCTTCGGTGTAACCCGAGCTGCCGCCTTGAGTTTTCATCCTCTCTCTCCGCCAAAAATGGCAATGTTGCAGAGTATAGCTGATGAATAAAACTATTGCATGTTCGTTATGAGCTGATGAATACAGCTATTGCATGTTTACTATGGTGAAAGCATTTAATGTTCCACTCGATTTCATGATTTTTAATCCAAACACGGTAATAGATCTTTATTTTTTACTCATTTTTTCAGATTTTCAGTCAAACTTGCGATTTTATACATTACAGTCATGTATTCTTAGAGTCTTTGCAGACAGAGTCAGGTATACAGTGAGTCATATTATGTTAGTTGTAATATCGGCCTCTTAGGCCCTTATACGTATTAATATGTATGCCATTTGGGCTATCGGTTATAGGGACGTACTTTGTCCTAGATGGCCTAGTGCTTGTTATACATATATACCATGCTTACAGGTTGACCTTGTTCGTCCTTCGGGACATAGATGATACGAGTTATAATTTGGTTCGCTCAACCCAAGTCAGGTGTCGGGTGCTAATCATGCCCTACCAAGGTTGGGGTGTGACATAGTGATACCACTATGTCACACCCCAACCTTAGTGAGATACGATGACACTCAGTACCTGGCTAGGGCCGAGCAAACTGAACTATAACTAGCATCCTCTATGTCCCGAAAGACAAACAAGGCCAACTTGTGAACATGATAATATCATATATAACAAACCCTAGGCCATCTAGGCCAACGTATGTTTCTATAACCAACAGCCCAAAGGCATACATATGTATAAGTACAAGGGGCTACGAGGACAGCATTACGACTAACATGATATGCCTCACTGTGTGCATGACTCTGTCTGCAAAGCCTCTAAGAATACATAACTTTATATATATATATATATATATAAGTTGGGACAGGGCCCCGACGTACCCATAACCTAAAATATATATACGACATACTGACTCGGCAATGCTCCAGAAGGAAGTGGAGCTCACCAACCCAAGCTGATACTCGGCAAACCTCATCGGTGCAATCCTCTCGTCAGCCTGTCTGAACCTGCGGGCATGAAAGCAACGTCCCTAGGCAAAAGGACGTCAGTACAAAATAATGTATTGTGTATGTAAGGCGGAATGAAACATAATAATAACAATATCATACATTAGAATAAGAGGGATAAGAATCAACCTGTGAACCTTTGACTTACCACTGAGAACTGAAACCTGTGTGATGCTATAACCTCTTACGCACGATAGTATGCATCTTTATGTATCTATAACATTATTGTACTGATGATAATCTAGCGTATATGTCCCTCTACGACTCTCGTGTGCATAACCACGTCTGAATAACTGTGCACCTATGTGTATCATACTCCGCCAATAGGGCATACAACCTTTCTGAATACAATGAACGCGATGCAAATGCAATGCAATGCATGAATATCATATATGTATGTATGTATATATATATATATATGCCTTTACCCATTTGCTCCGTTGAGCATCATATCATATCGCCCCTTCGGGCATCATAATCATCATATACCAGCTGATCAGGTGATTTGCATATATAACGTCATAGCCCTTCCCATGCCCCATAATGCCATGATGCATAAGTATATAATTATTTATGTATAGATGATGCATGACAAGCCTTGTGAAACTGGGAACTCCCTTTGAACTTTCTAGTCTTTACCTTCCTACCTTGTTAAGAACATCTTCTTATTGTCATATGACCCCTTCGGGACTTAGAATATTTATGAAAAGGTATACAAAATATGAAACCTTATATATATGCCCCTTCGGGACTTGGGAACTCAAGACATCAATATCATCATATGGGAAACAAAGACATAAGCTCTTAACATTTCTAGGAATAGAGTCATTATAAGGAACGTTTGGTTACATTATGTTTCCATATAGACCATGCCAAAAGAATGAAGGAAAGGTTAGCCTTAACATACCTCTTATAGTCAATACGTACTCAATAACGAACTTGCCTTAATTAGCACTTCCACCTAAACAATGACAATACGTCCATTAACTTAATGAATACTAATATACGAGCTATATCAATGATAGCTAGTCTAAAAAAAGAGTCGGGTAGCATTTCCCCTATTTCATAACTACCCCCAACTCAATAAATAACATCGAAAACATTAACAACAACCTCCCTTTACCTTCTTCTAACTTCCCAACACAATTATAAATTCAAAACAGCCCAATATACATTCGTATACCAACGCTTGTACGCACTTCTATATTTTCGTATATACATATTATAACAGAAACCGCAACAACAACAACAACTACAGCCAATCCCCATGATATTCCATCCCACAAATAACTCATAACAATCATACAATAGCCCACACGATAACAACAACAATTTATCCAATTTTCGATATAACTTTTGTATTTCTTTCATCTAGCAATGTAAATACGACTTGGATAACTCAAATACAACTAGAAGAGAGGATTTATTACCTTATGTTCCAAGAACTACTCTTCTTTCATCTTACTTCACTTTGAAGAAAGCCCGAATTCAACAACAAGATTAAATGGAACAACGAGATCGAAGTAGTGCGCAAAACCTGTGTATTCTTCTTGACGAAAATTATACTTTGACATAAAATATCGCTGCCAAGGAGCTACAATTGCATGTAATTTTTTCCAAGAGTACACAACAACACGTTATGGATATAGTGAATATAGGCTGCCCACTTTTTACTCTTAATGAAATCTCAAAGAAATGGGATTAGAGATAAACATAAATCCTCTACTTAACACGTGTTTCCATTTGGTCCACCCCCAACATTTATCCTAACTAATTGACACCTAATTACCTTGTTCATATCTATATATAAAAGACCACCAGGTGCTTAATTAGCAAGGTGTCACGTGGATTATATCCACAAACCATTTATCCTATAATTTAATTAATTATACACATAATTAATTTCTTGATCTCAGTCCACTTAATATTTTTCACTTCTAACACATTTCATATACTCATTATCATAATCATGTGGTAGAACTCTAGTCCATAGCCTCTTTATGCATACACCAAATATTATTTCCAATCACCGCCTTCATACTTGTTAAGTCCAAAATTATTTCGGGACCTCATCCTTTTATACACCGATCTCTTTATTTTCATACTTGAGTATAACAAAAATTCTCCAGTGCAAGCGGTTCGAACCATAGCCCAAATTTTTTTAACCTCTAACTTTCACGACACTTACTTATCACTTGTTAAGCATTACACAACTACTTATAACCTCAAAATATTCTTGTCCTCCGAGCTTATGTCGGTTAACTTACGATAAATCCAACGTACAAAAGTATGGCATGTAAAAACTTCCCCCCCTTTAGTACCAATCTTAATTCCAACAATAATTCATCTAATTCACCATAATTAACTTGATATAACTCCTGCATAGCCAAAACACAACCAACAACAACATATATGATTTTTCGCTATTAATTCCATGTTTCTCATCCCACAATTTAGCTATGGCCTGGATGAACATAAATATATCATGAAGAGGAGAGGAGAATTCTTACCTTATATGCCAAGAACTACTCTTCCTTCACCTTACTCCACTTTGAAGAAATCCCGAATTCAACATTTTTTGATTTTAGATTATATCGTTTGTTATTATTTCGCAATTTCCTATTGGTCCTTGTCTACTGGTTCAGATCAACCCAAGAAGGGTTAGATCTGACCTCATGCGTTGCCTTGAACTTTAGATCTGGGTCGTTGATTTCATTTGCAGAGTGTTTGGTTCTGGAAATGGAATTTGTCCCACATCATTGGTGTTAACCTTGGATGCATTTTTGGGGTTCTATTCACACAAAAAAAGAGGTCGGACAACGAGGAGAAAAAATAGGCAGATAAAAAATATAGGATTTTTTTAAAAAAAGTTTAAGAAGTTGAAAATTTTGATTTTTCGAAAGCTTCTTAGTAAAATTTTAATACCTTGACTGAAATAGTTGGGGTTTTTCTCAGTTCTAAAATATTTTCTTGCTTTATTTTTATTTCACGTGGCTGAGTGTTGAGGTTGGAAGCATAAGGCTCCCAAGTCCATTCTTTTCTTGGTTGTGCACATAAAAGGAAACTCTTGATTTATTTCATTTCTCTGCTTAGAATTTGGCCTAGCCTAAGTGTATTTATATTAGTTAGACTGCTTGTGGTTTGATGCTTGCTAATGATGGTTCTTATTGCTAAAGGTTGTCCCATTTAGTTATGTGTTTAGTCTATGTTTCACTTGAGGCCAAATAGTAAAACCAGTATGAATGCTATGTTGAAACTTGTCTAAAATATGATTGGATTTCATGGTGGCTTGTTTGTTTATGTGACTTATATGTTTTTATATCAACTGTGAAATGGTGTGGTTGAGTTACCTTGAACATTCATTTTTTCTTTCCTTCCTTCTTAAATAACTTTACTCATGTACAATAGAATAAAGATGGAACTAGTTAATAGTTTTGCTTCTTTTATCAACTAATATGTATGATTAAAAATGGAATCAAGTTCAGTTTGGTTTGTGGATTGGTAAACTATTAATGAAAATACCTGTGACCATGTTCTCACTTAGTTTAGGCCAGAGTGTGTGCTAAATGGCTTATGTTTTATAGCCAATCTTAAAACTAATGTGATTAGGGATCTTGAGTATGAAATCTATTTTCCTTGGTTTAATCAATGCTTTAATCTCTTATCTAAATTTGTTACTTAAACCTAGGGTGTTCATGACTTATCTTGTATAATCTGTCACAAGTCCTACATTTGAAAACGGTCTATCCCTAAGTGTCAAGAAGTTTGATGAAAAAATCAAAAGGGAAGGATAAACTTTTAGGAACTATAAGACCAAGTCGTCATTTGAAGATTAATTAAGATCAACCTAATTAGTCTAATTAGCTAGCATGATGATTATTAGTCTGTAACTTGATTAGTGATCACTTTGGAAGTTGAAAGATCTGAAAATGGAAGGAGACAGTTGTTATCTCTGATCTCTTGTTTGTTTTTCCAATTCTCATCATTTGTCCTATCTAACTAGTGAAGTAAATTGTGTCATAAAAGTAGACTGGTATGTCATACACTTTGCATCTGCATTGATATTTATTCATGAATTGGCTCCAGTTTAATAGATGATCCTAAGCGTTCAAATTTAACAAGTTCAAGGCATTAAGAGAAGGGTGAAATGAAGTATTTTGGTCATGTTTGGTCAAGTCTTGAACAATTTACAGATTGAGGCTTTTTTTTTGTTTGAAACATGAGGTCTGTTTTTTTTTTCCTTGTGCATGAGTGAAGAATATGGTGATAATAACTCATGGCCCCTAATTGTTTAGGCTTAAAATATGGAGGTAAGTAGGCAAGATCTTATAAGTCCTTTCAAAGTAAAAGAAAAGGATAAAAAGAAAGAAAATGGGAGGGGAAATTGCAGTCATTGCTTAAAATTAGAAAGAGGAAAGGGCTTCAAGTAGGAATACTATTTGTTTGAGAATAAGGCAAGAAATTTTTTATGTGGATAATATAATAAGGTATAACAGACTCCTTAATATTTGGTTAGGCTGGGTTCATAATCAAGATTTATATGTAAGTTCCGTGTGCATTGACTTGATTTCATTTGTGTTTGAAAGATGGTTTGTTTTCTCCTTTTTTTTAAAAGAAGCTTTAAGGTATTAAAAGAATGGAAAGCAGTGGCCTACCTCAACTTACAGTGACAGCATAGTGTCTTAGGGACATATTTTGACTCCTTGTTTGTGACATTCTAGATAATATATTCATGTTTGAGGTGGACCCTTGAGTCTGGTTGGTCTAAAGTCCAATTGGAAGATAATGAATAAACTTAGTCATGTTGAATAGATTTGCTTCTTTTTTTGCAGTCTTAAAAACCAGCTAAGGATACATTAACAACAAGTGAACTTAGGAATAATACTAGGTGGGTTAGGAATACTTATTCAATTTGAAAAAAATGAGAAAAACTAGGAGTAGGCCACCACTTGTGAATGTCTAAATCATGTGCAACTTTTTTTTAAAATCAACCTGTTTCTTTCTGCAATAGAATAGGATCAGGAGAAAAGGTCTAAAAGGATTTCAAACTCTTGAATTTTGAAAATGTTGAATCTTCTGTGCATTTTGGGACTTTGGGTCTTTCTAGTTGCTTCAGGTGTGTGTACAAAGTGTAGTTGTTGTACTTAAAACTGTACATTCTAAATAGAATCATTAGAGCTCAAAGTCTCTCAGCATTGTCTACAGTTGATCTCGGCTTGAGTTTCAATTTGTTTGTGTCTTAACCTGTAACTGAACTGTGCTGAAGGTGATGTAGTACCTCACTTGGGTCTGTTAAAGGTGATAAAGCCATGACCCTTATTATACTTCCTTGGCATAATCAGATCTACTTATGCTCTTATTTTCTGTTAATGGCATAAGTGATTAAGGGATCAGCTGTTTCCCTTGTGTACTGCATAATGATAAATGACTGTCTCAATAAAAGGAACTCTGATTTCCAATTGTTTGAGTTTTTCCATATCATGTTTATTAGGATTACCAATTTGTTCTCCTGTTTATTTCCGACATTCTGTGTAAGAATCACCTAGACTTTAAAATATGATCCCTAATGAATGACAAGAATACTTACTTGGGCTGTGCATAGGACACCTAGGCTTGTTTGAAGGCTTTATATGAATAACTCTACTTGTTCTCTGTAAATGCCAAATCTGTTGATCTTCTCTATTGTGTTGTACTATGTCTTGGAGCTAGTTCACTCTATGTTTATGTGCCTTTACATTTTGCCATATCTACTTGATTCAACACTGTTAGGAACTGTGCTACTTCTATGTGATTGTTTGTATTGTGATTACTTGGTTCAGTTCAGTTTTGGCCACATTATGCCCATGTAGATTAATTTCTTTTCCATGTTTAAATCATA
This sequence comes from Lycium barbarum, assembly GCF_019175385.1. Lineage (NCBI taxonomy): Eukaryota > Viridiplantae > Streptophyta > Magnoliopsida > Solanales > Solanaceae > Lycium > Lycium barbarum. The sequence continues at coordinate 68,223,009 of NC_083343.1, read as the reverse complement.
TTTGATGCCTTGGCCTTGGTTCATAAAGGTGATATACCTGTTGAGTCTATCCATCTCTTCTCTCCTTGTTCTCATCTGTTCTTGTTAACTTATAATTGTTCTATAGCTATGTCTATTAGACTTATCCTATTTGTTCCAAGCCATGTATGTGGGTATGTGGATCTGTGTCGTCCATGGCTATGTTTGAGAGAGGCAGTTTAGGTGGGAGGGGGCTTAGTTTGAACCTTCCCCTGGTGACTAGCCATGCCGGAGGTTCGTGAAACCTCTTAGAACTTGTGCAGCATCAGGAATAAGGGGGGTGATGACTTTGCCTTCCCACCACCTAGGTTTGGGGATTGAGTTTAAAGACATTGAAATACATAGGCCCATTATGTGAGTTTATGAATAAATAGGATATTATGCTTGTATGTGTGTATGCTTGCGTACAGGATAGGATTTGCAAATGAATAGGACACTGTGCACATATGTGTGTATAGTTATACATATGATAAGAGCAGTAAAATATAAACTAACCGGGGTCTTGGTTTCTTTCCCTCTTCACTGCATGGCCATTTGGGCCAAGGTCCAGCCACCATATTGGGTCAAAGGCCCAATAGGGAAATTCTTTCAAGTTTGTTGAGTCTAAGAAGAAATAAAATGGAAGCTAATATATTGAAGGCCTAGTCATGGGTGAAAATGACACGGAAGGCCCAACCATAGGTGAAAATGGTTATTAGGCGTTTGGTACATCCTAGTTTACCTTCCTTATATATGTTTATGCCCTCTTTACCTTCTTAAAGTGTTTTTCTGTATTGTATTCATACTTGTAAAAACCCACAAATGTTATTGGAATCGTTTATGTTTCGAATTAGGCATCTTAGGCAAAACGGTGCATATGCCGTTTAGATTTACTCTAGATCCTTAAAACAATTCTTTGAAAACTAGAAAAACACACACTTATTTTGGAAACTTATAAATGGGAAGCAAACTGCGTTTGATTTAATAAACAACAAGACTAAAGAGGTTTTTGAAGACAAAATAGTATAACGTATTGGGCAAAAACTAAGGGGATGAATAAATAGACAAAAAACGAAATCCTTTTCAATTGTTGAAACACATTTCTAGGTTTAAAATTGGCAAAAAAATATGATAGTCTGGGCCAAAGCCCACCTAAGTCTTTGTCTTAAGAAAACCAAACGTTCAAAGAAATATTTTTGGGCTAGAGCTGTTAAACGAATGAGATAGGATCAGAAGTTAAACGAATCGAATCGACGCGAGTCGGAGCAACTCAAGAAAACCTGCAAAACCAGTCCACATTGACGGGCCATCGACACGTCGACGAGCCGCCATTGTGGGCTGTCGGTACGCCGCCGTCTCTGAATCGTTAGGTGGCAGAATAACGGAACTAGTCGACGAGTCGTCGACCCGCACCGCTGGAACTTTCTTGATCCATCTATATATATGTAGCCCCACCATTTTATTCCTTATTTTCTCATACCCAAACCAGAGCAAACCCTAAAGTATTTCCCTCTCAACATTTTCCATCATATTAGAGGAATTCTAGCAAGATCCGAGCCCCGTAAACCCGAGCTAGTGAAGGAAAAAGGTTGTTCTAGGGTTTCATTGAAGTTTTGGAACTTGAAAGTTTAGTTGAAGTTTATTCTTGGTATTCTAGTCCCTTCAAGGTATGCATATGATTCCTACCTTTGCGTTTAAGTTAATTATCAAGAGTTTAGTGGTTTTAAGTAAAGGAAATATAGTTATGGAAGTGGTAAGTTGAATAAGGGTAAAATTGGATTAAGGGTTGTTTTGAGGGATGATTTGGAATCGATTCGATATATTTTGATATGTAGGTATTGATATTATTGTTATTGGTGTTGTTATTGATGTTTGGGTTGAATTGGAAATTGAGGGATTAGTAAGTTTACGAAGGAGATGCGGTCCCAACTTCGTTAAGCTCCTTTCGTACTTAAATTGGTTAATAAGTAAGGTAAATGGTCTAATTGTGGCCTATGTTGTCTTAATTGTAGACTTACGAGTTCGAGAAGTAAAAGTTGGATGATTAGATACGCTTCAAGGTAGGTTACGGTTGTCCCTTCTTTAATTTTGGCATGATCCTTATAATATGAACGAACGAACAAATGAACGAGCTTCCATACTACTGTACTCTTAGAAGTATTAGGAATACTTTAGTCTCAGATGATCCTATACCCTTTTATGATTGTTTCTTCTATTCTTGGGTCCTAAGATTTCCTATATCTATGATGTTAGCTCAAAAGATGTGTTACACCTCCGAACTTTGGGTTGCCGAGCGGTGAAAGGACTAACGTAAGTTAAGGTGTACATGATGTCCCTACAAGTAAGAAGGGATATTTAATAATTCTAATTAATATTCCAAAGAAGTTAGAGGCAAGGGATAAAGGTTCATCGAATAAAACTTCATTGCAGTTCAGCGAAAGGGGGGTTCGACGGTCATTCTTTGTACCGTCGGACGGGTCGACGCTTCGTCGATTGTGCCGTAGAAACGAGCTAGAGTGAAGACCATTCGACGGAACAGATCGACGCTCCGTCGATCAGTTCGACGGACCGTCCTTCTCACCGTAGAATGAAAGGAAACGAAAGGCTTCTCACTGGAAATTTAACGACTTCGACGATCAGATAGACGCTCCGTCGATCGTACCGTATATCTCGGTCGGGACTGATTTTAAGAATTAATATAAGGACCCCTCCCTCCTTTTATTTCATTTCATTCCACTCCTCCACATACCAAAGAAACCTCTAGAACTTTCTCCATTATTCATCCACAAGAAACTAAGGGAAAACCATGATCAGCTATACCAAATCCATGAAATCAAGTGTATGAAACCCATTAAAAGTTCATCTAAGCCAAGAAAACTCAAGAGAAGAGAGTTAGGGTTTTGGTGCAAGAAGAGAAGTTCCACTCAAAGGTTGTTCATCCATCATCCAAGGTGAGGTTATGGTATTTACATGTTATTTAAGGTATTGAAAAGTTGAAACACTTAGATTGTAGAAGGAGGTAGAAAATGGGTCATAAATATGGGAATAGTGACATTGTTGGGTTGAGGTTTGGAATGAGTCATGATTATCGATATGTTGTGATTGTAAATATGTTATAAATGACATTTAGACCATGGAATAAGTATTATACATGAGAAAACGTGATAGTGAGCTATAACCATAATTCTGGAGAAATTGAAGGAAAATGGTGAATTGTGGGAAATGTACGTAAATGATGATTGTTGTGGTGATATTGTGAATATTGTTTTGAACGTTTGGGAGTTGATATAGAATGTGGGAAAAGTAGTAGAAACAAAGGAAATGCTGCCCAATTTTCCCTAGAAATAGTAAAATGCTCTTATAGCCAAGTAACTAATGTTAGTGTGAATCCTCTTGAAGGTAGAAATGCGAGCATCGAAGGAGGACGATCAAGCGATGGAGTAGTTAAACGACAAAGGTATGTGAGGCTAGTCCTTTCTTTCTATGGCATGAATCCTATATCATGACTTTTCCTTCCCCTTCATGAATTTCCTACATTCCGGAAAACTAATAGCCTATGTTCATGAAAAGCCATACGAGATGAGAGACATACTATGAGTTCAATAACGATGATGATGAGTTTAACTCTAAAGATTCTAGATGTTTATGATATGATGTCGTTTATGGTATACACTCACCTTATATGCTAATTCCTTTAAGGTGAGGCAGAATGTTAATGAATGCTCCATAATGAAATCGGGGGATCACGACCTTACGTCACCCCGATAAAGTATAGTTGTCCTTGAGTCTTTATGCATGTACTATGATGAGCATACTATGATGAGCATATTATGATGATGATATAACACCGCGCCTATATGGCCGGGCAGTCACCGCTAAGACGGGCAGCGTATACACCATGGCCAGATGGCATGGGCAGACACCACTAGTGGACGGCATGATATGGTACCCCGAACGCGGGAGGCCTGGACGCAGGCTAAAGCTAATGGTTATCACACCGATCCGATAAGGACTGGCAGCTTATACATTTATGCATATATGACATGATGATGATTATGAGTAAGCCAGCATGCATCATTTCCTTTATATGTGACAGTCAGATACAGATGTTCCTTATTGATGCTTCCTTTATTTCATTGACGTATCATTATTGTTTATGCCTCTCATACTCAGTACAATGTTCGTACTGACGTCCGTTTTCTTTGGACGCTGTGTTCATGCCCACAGGTAGACAAGGAGGCGATCCAGACTCGTAGAAGTTACTAGCTGATTTGAAGAGCACTCCATTTTCCGGAGGTGCCATTGATTATTCTTTTGGTATATGTATGTCTTGGGAACGACGAGGTCCCGTCCCGTCCATATGTCTAGTACTCTAGTAGAGACTCGTAGATGCGCAGTATGGGTAGTATGGTCTCACAAGTTCCTCATTGTATATATATATGTATGTATATTATTTTGATAGCCGAAAGGCTCATGTATATAAAGTAAATATATTTCAAAGGATAATAATTACCATGGTTATGAGCATAAGATGCACGAATGAAAGCAGATGAGTAGTAGAACGAATGAAGCTCGGTGGTTAGCCCCGGGTACCCGTCACGGCCCCTAGCCGGGTCATGACAAAAGTGGTATCAGAGCAGTTCAGTCCTACGAAGTGTCTACAAGCTGTGTCTAGTAGTTTGTTGTTTATGGTGTGTTGCGCGCCACATCAATAAACAGGAGGCTACAGGGCATTTAGGAAAAATGACCATCTTTCTGCTTATGAGAGGATGCGATAGAGCCGTGTATAATATTTTATCCTCCCTAATAGTGTATTGTGATTTCAGAAATGCCGCCAAAGGGAAAAGCTACAGCCGCCCAGAAGGTCAAGACTACGACAAAAAGGCGGGTAGAAAGAGAGCCGCCAATGAATGTAGAAGAGGGCGAGTCACATAATGAGGCCCTATCTAATACTTCCTCTACCCCGCCCAATGTATAAGAACAAGGAGGAGCTTCAGCTCCAGTTCCTCCACTGGTTGCTTCGGGTCAACAAGTGACCGAGGCTATCCATCTATTGACACAGTTGGTTGCCGCCCAGGCACAGCGGCATAATGTGAGTTCAAGTGATCGGTCAGCTAGTACCCGAGCCCGTGACTTTATGAGTTTGAATCCTCTGGAGTTTTTTGGGTCAAAGCCGGATAAAGACCTGCAAGGTTTTATTGATGAGATGTTGAGAACATTGAGAATTATCCATGCCTCCGAGACGGAATCTGTAGAGTTGGCATCTTATAGACAACGAGATGTGGCGGTGTTGTGGTATAATAATTGGCTAGCATCAAGAAAAGAGAATGTGCCTCCTCCCGTGTGGCAAGAATTTGTAGATGCTTTCATCCGTCACTATATGCCACCCGAGGTCCGCCGAGCTAGAGCGGATAGATTTCTAAATTTGAAGCAAGGAAATATGAGTGCCCGGGTGTATAGCCTTCAATTTAATTCCTTGGCTAGATATGCCCCGACAATGGTGGCCAATATGGGAGATAGGGTGCACAGGTTTGTGAGTGGCTTGGGGCCACATTTGTGTTGCAAGAAAGGATGGATATTTTCCGAATACAAGCTCATGCACAGAACTTGGAGGGACGACAACAACCACAAAGAGTTGATCGCGACATTGATAGAAGGAAAAGCAACAGGGCCAGATCTATGGGGGCAGGCAGTGATTATAGAGGGGGATCAGGACAGACATATTCTAGGTACTCAGGCCAGTCGGTGACTAGTGCACCTTCACAATTTACGGGTAGGAGATTTGATCTCTCCTTTCGTTCAGGACAGGGTCAGAGTTCGAGGGTCTCAGATTCTCAGTTCAGGGAAGATTATAGTCAGAGGAGACCCCCAGTACCGCGATGCAGCCAATGCGGTAGACTACATTCCGGACAATGTCGCCAAGGTTCAGATACTTGCTATGCCTGTGGTCATGTTGGGCATATGATGCGAGATTTCCCGTCGACGAGCGGTAGAGTTGGGGTTCAGCCCACAGGATCAGCAACTGGTTCATCTTCAGTGCGCCCAGTAGGGCAGACTCCCCAGATCCCAGCAGGTCGAGGTAGAGGCAGAGGGGGAGCATCTACTTCAGGTGCCACTCAGCCCCGTGTGTATGCTTTAGCCGGACGACAGGATCTCGAGTCCTCCCCAAATGTGGTTATAGGTACATTATGCATATTTTCCCATGATGTATATGCCTTGATAGATTCGGGTTCTACTTTTCCCTATATTACCCCGTATGTTGCTAGTCGTATTGGGGTGAAACCTGAGCCAATCAAACCTTTTAGGGTAACTACTCCGGTTGGTGATTCCGTGATAGCTAGACAAGTGTATAAAAATTGTGTACTTGTGATATGCAATCGCCAGACCCAAACTGATTTAATTGAGCTAGACATGTTAGACTTCGATGTGATTATAGGTATGGATTGGTTGGCTTCATCTTATGCCAGTCTGGATTGCTGAATGAAGATAGTCCGATTCTAATTTTCGGGAGAGCCCGTGCTTGAATGGAAGGGTAATACAGCCTCTCCAAAAGGTAGGTTTATTTCCTACCTTAAGGCAAGGAAGATGATAGCTAAAGGTTATATTTATCATCTAGTTCGAGTTCATGACACCGAAGCAACATCGCCAACTTTCCAATCCGTTCCTGTAGTGAATGAATTTCCGGATGTATTTCCAGATGAACTTCCAGGTCTTCCTCCAGAAAGAGAGATTGACTTCGCCATTGATGTGTTTTCGGACACCAAGCCTATTTCTATTCCTCCTTATCGAATGGCTCCGGCAGAACTGAAAGAGCTAAAGGCACAGCTGACAGATTTGCTTGAGAAGGGATTTATTAGGACCAGTTCATCCCCGTGAGGAGCACCAGTCCTATTTGTAAGAAAGAAAGACGGTTCCCTAAAAATGTGCATCGACTATAGGCAGTTGAATAAGGTGACGATAAAGAACAAATATCCTCTCCCAAGGATTGATGATTTATTTAATCAACTACAGGGTGCCAAGTGGTTTTCTAAAATAGACTTGAGGTCAGGTTATCATCAAGTGAGAGTTAGAGAAGAAGATATTCCTAAAACGGCTTTCAGAACTAGATATGGCCATTATGAATTCCGGGTGATGTCGTTTGGGTTGACTAATGCTCCGGCAGTGTTCATGAATTTGATGAATAATGTATTCAGGCCGCTCTTGGATTACTTGTGATAGTATTCATTGATGATATTCTGGTATACTCTCGCACAGAATCAGAACATGCAGATCATTTACGTATCGTTCTTGGAATTCTTCGAGCCCGAGAATTATATGCAAAATTCTCAAACTGCGAGTTTTGGCTGAATTCTCAAAGTTGATACTCAGAAAATTGAGGCTGTGAAGACTTGGCCGAGGCCTACGACGCCTACAGAAGTTCGTAGTTTTCTGGGATTGGCAGGGTACTATAGAAGATTCGTAGAGGGATTTTCCTCTATTTCAGCTCCATTAACGAAGCTAACCCAAAAGTCAGCTAAATTTCAATGGAATGATGCTTGTGAACGCAGCTTCTAAGAGTTGAAGGACAGATTAACCTCAGCTTCGGTCCTAACAATCCCAACTGTGATGCTTCCAGTGTTGGATTAGGATGCGTGTTAATGCAGCATGGTAGAGTCATTGCTTATGCTTCGAGACAGCTGCGGAAACCTAAAAAGAACTATCCAACTCATGACCTCGAACTAGCTGCAGTTATTCACGCGTTAAAAATGTGGAGACATTACTTGTATGGGGTGCATGTCGATATTTATACAGATCACAAGAGTCTTCAGTACATTTTCAAGCAGAAGGAGTTAAATCTGCAGCAGAGGCGGTGGTTAGAGTATTGAAAGATTACGATGTGAATATTTTATACCACCCTGGAAAAGCGAATATAGTAGCTGATGCGCTTAGCCGCCGGTCAATGGGAAGCCTAGCTAACCTTGGAGTACGTCTAATCGATTCAAGTAGTGCATGGGTTAGTGTTAACAATCCCACAGTTTCGTCCCTGAATGTGGAAGTGAAAGAGCGTCAGTATGAAGATCCTCAGTTGAGCTAGTATAGAGACACACTTCATGAAAAAGAGAGATCTTCATTTGAAACTTCGATGGATGAGATTCTTAGATACCAAGGCAGGCTATGTGTTCCGAATGTTGCAGAATTGCGCCGATGAATTCTGGAAGAGGCCCATTATTCTTGGTAATCTATTCACCCAGGTGCAACAAAGATGTATCACGATCTCAAATTGATATATTGGTGGGATGGCATGAAGAGAGACATAGCAGAATTTGTAGCCCAATGTCCAAATTGGCAATAAGTAAAAATCGAACATCAGAAGCCAGGAGGATTATTGCAAGCAATGGAAATCCCTACTTGGAAGTGGGAAGTGATCAATATGAATTTTATTGTGGGGTTACCTCATTCCCGAGACAAGCATGATTCTATATGGGTGATCGTGGACAAACTCACGAAAGCAGCTCATTTTCTTCCAGCCAGAACCACATACTTTGCTGAAAATTATGCAAGGTTGTATATAAAGGAAATTGTGCGACTTCATGGTATTCCACTATCTACTATCACAGATAGAGGAGTACAGTTTACAGCCAAGTTCTGGAAGTATTTCCAAGAAGGTCTAGGTACCCAAGTGAAATTTAGCACGGCATTCCATCCGCAGACTGATGGGCAGGCCGAACGCACAATTCATACCTTGGAGGATATGCTACGAGCATGTGTACTACATTTTGGTGGTATCTGGGATGACCATTTACCTCTGATCGAGTTCGCATACAACAATAGCTACCATTCCAGTATTCAAATGGCTCTGTATGAGGCTCTATATGGAAGAAAGTTTAGATCCCCAATTGGATGGTTTGAACTAGGAGAAGTACAACTAATAGGCCCTGAATTGATTCAGCAAGCGGTAGAAAAAGTCAAGATGATCCGAGATCGATTGTTGACTGCCGAAAGTCGCCAAAAATCTTATGCGGATAACCGCCGACGAGACTTGGAATTTCAAATTGACGATTGGGTATTTTTGAAGGTGTCGCCAATGGAAGGGGTGATGAGATTTGGCAGGAAAGGGAAGTTAAGTCCTCGATACATTGGACCCTATAAGATTATCCCCAAGGTGGGTCACGTAGCCTATGAGTTGGACTTCCCTTCAGAGCTTGAGTCAGTTCATCCAGTCTTCCATGTCTCAATGCTCCGCAAGTGTATTGGAGATCCCACGAAAATTATCCCAATAGATAAAGTCCAAGTGACAGAAAAACTAGCATATGAAGAAATGCCCATTGCCATTTTAGACAGGCAGGTACGAAGACTTCGAAATAAAGAAGTAGTTTCAGTCAAAGTTTTGTGGCGAAACAACAACCAAGAAGAAATGACTCGGGAAGCAGAGGAGAACATGAAATCCACATATCCAAACTTATTTCAACCCCCAGGAGAGGTTCAAGATGAAACGCTAACAATATGAGGTATGTATGCTTTCCTTTCATGTTTTTGGTCATGTCTGGCCAAATTATAGTTCTATTGTGTTGTGGCCCTGTGAGGCAATATTATTATGGGTTGTTGTGACAGGATAGTAGCTCCATATTACAGGGGAAACTCTGGCGAAATTTTTGTAGAATCCCCGAGTGCTTAACATTCGAGGACGAATGTTCCAAAAAAGGGGGAAGAATGTTACACCTCGGAACTTTGGGTTGCTGAGCGGTGAAGGGACTAACGTAAGTTAAGGTGTACATGATGTCCCTACAAGTAAGAAGGGATGTTTAATAATTCTAATTAAGATTCCAAAGAAGTTAGAGGCAAGGGATAGAAGTTCGTCGAATAAAACATCATTACAGTTCAGCCAAAGGGGGTTTCGACGGTCGTTCTTTGTACCGTCAGACGGGTCGACGCTTCGTCGATTGTACTGCAGAATCGAGGTAGAGTGAAGACCATTCGACGGAACAGATCGACGCTCCATCGATCAGTTCGATGGAACGTCCTTCTCACCGTAAAATGAAAGGAAACGAAAGGCTGCTCACTGGAAATTTAACGACTTCAACAATCAGATCGACGCTCCGTCGATCCAATCGACGCTCCGTCGATCCAATCGATGCTTCGTCAATCGTACCGTATATCTCGGTCGGGACTGATTTTAAGAATTAATATAAGGACCCCTCCCTCATTTTATTTCATTTCATTCCATTCCTCCACACACCAAAGAAACCTCTAGAACTTTCTCCATTATTCATCAGCAAGAAACTAAGGGAAAACCATGATCAACTATACCAAATCCATGAAATCAAGTGTATGAAACCCATTAAAAGTTCATCTAAGCCAAGAAAACTCAAGAGAATAGAGTTAGGGTTTTGGTGCAAGAAGAGAAGTTCCACTCAAAGGTTGTTCATCCATCATACAAGGTGAGTTTTATGGTATTTACATGTTATTTAAGGTATTGAAAAGTTGAAACACTTGGATTGTAGAAGGAGGTAGAAAATGGGTCATAAATATGGGAATAGTGACATTGTTGGGTAGAGGTTTGGATTGAGTCATGATTATCGATATGTTGTGATTGTAAATATGTTATAAATGACATTTAGACCATGGAATAAGTATTATGCATGAGAAAACGTGATAGTGAGCTATAACCATAATTGTGGAGAAATTGAAGGAAAATGGTGAATTATGGGAAATGTAGGTAAATGATGATTGTTGTTGCGATATTGTGAATATTGTTTTGAACGTTTGGCAGTTGATATAGAATGTGGGAAAAGTAGTAGAAACAAAGGAAATTCTGCCCAATTTTCCCTAGAAATAGTAAAATACTCTTATAGCCGAGTAACTAATGTTAGTGAGAATCCTCTTGAAGGTAGAAATGCGAGCATCGGAGGAGGACGATCAAGCGATAGAGTAGTTAAACGACAAAGGTATGTGAGGCTAGTCCTTTATTTATATGGCATGAATCCTATAGCATGACTTTTCCTTCCCCTTCATGAATTTCCTACATTCCGGAAAACTAATAGCCTGTGTTCATGAAAAACCATACGAGATGAGAGACATACTATGAGTACAATAATGATGATGATGAGTTTAAGTCTAAAGATTCTAGATGTTCATGATATGATGTCGTTTATGGTATACGCTCACCTTATATGCTAATTCCTTCAAGGTGAGGCAGAATGTTAATGAATGCTCCATAATGAAATCGGGGGATCATGAACTTACGTCACCCCGATAAAGTATAGTTGTCCTGGAGTCTTTATACATGTACTATGATGAGCATACTATGATGAGCATATTATGATGAGCATCTTATGATGATGATATAACACCGCGCCTATATGGCCGGGCAGTCACCGCTAAGGCGGGCAGCGTATACACCATGGCCAGATGGCATGGGCAGACACCACTAGTGGACGGCATGATATGGTACCCCGGACGCGGGAGGCCTTGACGCAGGCTAAAGCTAATGGTTATCACACCGATCCGATACGGACGGGCAGCTTATACATTTATGCATATATGACATTATGTTGATTATGAGTAAGCCAGCATGCATCATTTCCTTTATATGTGACAGTCAGATACAGATGTTCCTTATTGATGCTTCCTTTATTTCATTGACGTATCATTATTATTTATGCCTCTCATACTCAGTACAATGTTCGTACTGACATCCGCTTTCTTTGGACGCTGTGTTCATGCCCACAGGTAGACAGGGAGGCGATCCAGACTCGTAGAAGCTACTAGCTGATTTGAAGAACACTCAATTTTCCGGAGTTGCCATTGATTATTCTTTTGGTATATGTATGTATATGTATGTCTTTGGCAAGACGGGGTCCCATCCCGTCCATATGTCTAGTACTCTAGTAGAGGCTCGTAGATGCGTAGTGTGGGTAGTATAGTCTCACAAGTTCCTCATTGTATATATATATATGTATGTATATTATTTTGATAGCCGAAAGGCTCATGTATATAAAGTAAATATGTTTCAAAGGATAATAATTACCATGGTTATGAGCATAAGATGCATGAATGAAAGTAGATGAGTAGTAGAACGAAGGGTGGTCGGTTGTTAGCCCCGATGTTATATCCCGCATTTTGTACATTCGGATAATTCAAGATAACCGCGGGAAGTAAGGGCAAGTCCATATTTTGATCTTGTTTAACACACAAGTGTTTATGAAAATTATTGATGTGGAAATATTAAGAAAGGCTAGGGGTAAAAAGGGAAATTCACAAAATGGCTCATTGAAATATTGTGGAAGGCTAAGGGAAAATTTTGAATTAGGAAAATAATTTTTCATGAATTACAAAACAAGAGGAAAAAATAAAATAGTCTTGAACAAAAGGCCAAGTGGGCCGTGTAAATGGAATGGGCCTTAGCCCACATGGATACTTAATATGTGTAAATAAAAGAGGACAAATTAGTCATATTTTTTTTCATCTTCATCCTTTAGAGAGTTCAAGAAACTTGGAGAAAGAAAAGGAAAGGCCATTCGGCCATGGCAAGGAAAAATGGAGGTCCAAAAATCTTGATCAAAAAAAAAAAAATTCTTCTAGCTAATCAACCAATTGGAAGGTCCCTAGCAAAGTGAAGTAGTCATTGGAGCAAGAAAAATATCTATTCTTGCAAGGAGCAACCTTAGCCAAGCAAGAAGATAAGTGGAAAAGGTAAGGTTTAATCCTCTTTTCATGTGTTATGGATGATTTGTACATGTTGTAGTATGTAGAAATGGATGGAATCTATGAAAATATGGAGGTTGTGTTGTGGCCGTGTATGTCTAGGTGTTGTGTAGGGATGATGAACTAATTTTATCTAGTATTTTGGTTGTTGTTGTAATGGGATCTATGATGAAAATTAAAGTTTAATGATTCAAGATGAAGTTCAAATTGTTGTGGGCTGTTTTAGAAGCCAATGTGATTTGAATGTAGCTTCTTGTATTTATGGAAAATAATGTTGTTAGTATGTAAATTGTTGGTGTAGCTCATGAATTTGAAAGAAGAAAATGCGTTGTTATTGTTCTTGTTGAATTTGGAAGGTTTCGGGTGGAGTGGAGTATTGGTTAGATTATCTCGAATATTATGCGGATTGTTTGAAGTGTTTTTGAATATTGTTTGAATGGTTTCGGATTAATACTTGAATATGTGAGCAATTATGAATTGAATATAAGTGAAACGCCGTCGAAGTTTGTAAAAAGAAGTTGCTGACGTTGGAATGTGTTTTGAATTGATTGTTGATATTGTTAGAATGACTGTTGGTATTGTTGTTGGTAATTTGGCCGAGTAGAATTCTCGGATTTGTTGTTGATGATTTGGCCGAGTTGGATTCTCGGGGTTAGTTGTATTTACAGGGGAAATTCTGCCGAAATTTCTGTAAACAAAGTGTTGGTTACGGATCGGACTTTTGGGTATCTATAGCTAATGTTTGGTATATACTAATATTGTTGTAGATCTTACGAAGCCAAAGACTTAAATTCGGATTAGCTTAGGAAGCGGGCAAGGTATGTAAGGCTTACCCTTTCTTTCTTTTGGCATGATCCTTATGAATCAAGCAGATGACGTATATGTATGATTTCAAAGAAATTCCTATTCTTAGAGCCACTAGGATGGCTAATATTCTTGATTTCCATAAGCTACTTCATATGGTTTTGATATGTATCTATGATTTCCGAAGCTCTATTTGATATGTTTCGAGTTTGTCTATGATTCTTATTCACTTCCGACATGAGTATGCTTGATATAGTTGAGCTTAGTGTATGGTTGAATAATGAGTAAAGCATAAAGAGTTCATGTCTCCAAAAGAGTTCTATAAGTACTAAAGTCTCTAACTTTTGTATACAGTCTGGGATTGTTTTGGAAATGTTTGTAGAGGTTCGGTGGTAAAAATGACCATAACTTTCTCATACTAAACCGGATTGACTTGAAACGTGTTTATGATCCTCGAGTGTCGATTTGCGTTCCTACCTATCGAGTCTTGATTTATGTGCATATAGTTTCTCACTACTCTGCTTGTGGATGCCTCAATATGTCCTTCACTGAGCCCGGGCCAGGATACGTTCTCGTGCGTACTCCACTGCATTGTTCACCGAGTCCCTCTCACTTGCGGGCCGGGACACGTTATATGTATATGTATATGATGATACGGGGATGGTGGCCAGGATGGCGTATGATGACTTCATTCACCGAGACCCGCAATAGAGGGCCGGGACACGTTATGCATACATGATATATGATTTTGACATGCATGATTCTATCCACCGAGTCCCTCACTAGAGGGCCGGGACACGTTATGTATATATGATATATGATGTTGACATGCATGATTCTATCCACCGAGTCCCTCACTAGAGGGTCGGGTCACGTCATATGTATACATGATATATGATGTTGACATCCATGACCTTATTCACCGAGTCCCTCACTAGAGGGCCGGGACACGTTATATATTAATATATATATATGTGTGTGTGTGTGTGTGTGTATGATTCATGATTTGAAATGCACGACTTCATTTCATAAGGAAAACGTATTGATGATTTTAACAGTTATACTAGTTCTGGTGAATTTCTATTTTGGGATATGATCCCCTGTACTGTACTTCATGCCTTACATACTCGGTACATATTCCGTACTGACCCCCTCTTCTTCGGGTGCTGCGTTTCATGCCCGCAGGTACAGCCGTTCACGTGAATGACCCGACAGCTTAGGCCATCCATTCTGCTGCTTTGGAGTGCTCCCTTGTTTTGGAGCCTACATTTTGGTACAGACTCTTCTATCGCATATATGTACGTACATATTCAGGGGTACGGCGGGGCCCCGTCCCGTCATATGATTCTGTGGTCTTTGTTTGAGGCCGGTAGACATGTCTGTGGGTCATGGGTCGTTACGGTTCAGTTATGTCTGTGTGATTTGCTTCTTAAGCGGTCCTATTTGCTGGGACAGCCTTAACGGCTTGTATGTATGTATACGTATGTATATGTTTTTGGGCGATATGTTTTACGATAGCCTTGCCGGCTTCTGTGTGATACCTTTGTTATATGTGACCGCTTAAGACGACATCTGACCTTTGTATCTGTATAATTCAGTGTGCGCCAAATCTGGATTTGCCATTTGCATGCCGATTTCGGTAAGTGAGTGTGTACGGGTGTCCAGCTCGGGCACTAGTCATGGCCCACGGGGTTGGGCCGTAACAAAAGTGGTATCAGAGCGGTTTGTCCTCGGAATGTCTACAGGCCGTGTCTAGTAGAGTCTTGTTTATCGGTGTGTTGTGCACCACATCTATAAACAGGAAGCTACAGGACATTTAGGATGTCACCTTTCCTTCGATCTTAGATCGTGTGATAGAGCTGTGTTATTAAAATGGTTCCTCTCTAACGAATTGTTGTGCCTACAGCGATGCCCCATAGGGAGCGATAGCGTCAGTGTCTATGGAGGATCGCTTCTAATTTGTTTTCCTGCAGGTGATTGTAGATTGACGAAAGATGAAAAGGGCAGCTTCAGATAGTGGGGGTGCTAAGAAGGCCCCTAGAGTATCACCAGGACCGAGTAAGAGGAGCCTCAACTATTCTATTGAGACTGATCCTTCAGAGGACCCGGCAACAATCCCTCCAGAGTTTCTGACCCCCAGGGAAGAGGACCCCGCGGAGGGCAGTTACGATAGAGATCCCTCGGAGGATCCGGCGACGATTCCTCCAGAGTTTTTGACTCCTAGGAAGGAGGACCCCACAGAGGATAGTTACGATACAGATCCATCCGAGCATTTCTCTGGGACACCGAAGGAGGAGATTTCTGGGGCCATGCTAGCTGCTCCTGTGGTGGAGCACTACGTTAGACAGGCCTCTCCGGTGAGTGTTACGGACTACTCCAGTCCCCTATCCTGGCCGTCAGTAAACCAGGAATTGCCCGATTATCTATACTCCTCAGATTCAGATACGAGTGATGACGAGAGTTAGACGAGCAGATGGAGGATAGATGATGGTGAGGAGCATATTTCATACGGCAGCCCATCAGGTCATATTAGAGACAGGTCGACTACAGGTATATGAGTTCTTTATGGAACTTTCTATGTAGATGTAACTTCTGTAGAGTATTACTTAATAGTGGTGAGCTGAAACCCAAAGAGGCTGATGACTCAGTATTTATAAGTGACGGTGACTAAGGTGTTCCCGTCACCAGTGGGAATGTGGAACCTTCGGACGAGGGGTAGTCATACGTACAGATGAAAAGTTAATATTGAGGATTTAAAAGGTTAACACAGTAATTGTATGGTCAGAAAAGTAAAAGGGACCCCCTCCAGATCGGAGGGAGACACGTTACGAGAATGTTTTTGAAGTTATTAAGACCCTGACTTGCCCTAGATTACGTGATAAAGGTCGTAAGGGGAAGTGGGTGCAATTATACCAGCATTAACCCACCGAAATCCAGTTAAGCGTGCTAGGGTGAGAGAAATTTTAGGATGGGTGACCCCCCTGGGAAGTGTACTAAAAGTTCCATAAATGTAGGTATAAGAGACAAATGTGAAATTAGGGTAACCTAAAGGAAATTAGAGTATATGGAGGGACTAGAAACCTTAAAGAGGTCGCGTAGGCTAAGGCGAACTAGACCGGTACAGAGGAAGAAAGCGCAACGCAGCTCTGGAATCAAAGTAAGTTTGAATAGCGTTTGGAAATATTTTGTAAGCGAAATGGTAGTAAATATATATGTATGCACATGACATCCCATTTATGATTGTATCGATCGATAGGTGAATCCCAGTGTTGCGATGTAGGGAAGACATTAACTGAACGGAATTCAAGAGACAAAGCGAAAGGTATGGTACAGATGTTATAAAGTAGACTGATACAGGTTCCACCACTAGTTAAGGCTAGAAAGTCCTAATACAACGATATTCGGGAACAGAAAGAAAGCGAGTACGTGAAGGGTAAGGAGCTTCGAAGTATCAGTAGTGTCAAAGGAAAGGAATATGGGGGGAATAAAGCCTCAAGAGAGCCGATGGGCAAAGCATGAAACTATTTGAGTAGAAATTCGAAGGACAAGTCTGTAAAAGAATTAGAGTGTGATAGTAAGGGACAGAAAGGGGAATGGACTTGAGAAAGGTTAACGGTGAACATAGGATGAGCATATGGGAGTACGAGGGATACTTTAATAAGTTGGCGATAGCAAACTGATTACTTGCCAAGGGAAGGACAAGGATAGTGGGTTGACGCAGTTGATAAGAAAACCTATGACATGGAATGAGGATTAATATAAAGACTGAGAAATTCGATTATCGAGAAAATAGAGTGAAAGATAAGGAATAGGCATGAAGGAAAGGAAAACTTGGCCGAATCCTCTATTATAGAAGGATATAATTACAAAAGGATAAATGTGTAGCCATATCGATATGGTTGCTTCGAACATAGAGAAGCCTTCCTGGAGGGTGACTTAAGAATGGAACCGATTCATGCGTATAAAAGAATACCTTGTGAACTCCAGAATCGATGTTACAAACAACAAGAGAAGAAAGCTACTCCCTAAGAAAGATTAAGGATGTTGATGGCTTGATCAAAGGAAAAAGAGAGTGGTTAGGCAGAAAGTAACTGGAAACGATTACGCATTAAAAGGGTAATGACACCGTCAGACATAGAGGACAGAGTTACGTCAAAGTGGAAAAAGTAAGCGTCGGAAATGGATGCCCTCATAAGTATTCCGATTAAATACGAGAACGTAGCTAGCAAGGAGATAGACATGTCGGACCCGCGATGTAGGAACTTCCATTTTAAGAAGGTAGCATATAATTATTAAGGCGACGGTTGCTTAAAGATCATAGGCGTATATGGACCCCTTAAAAAGGGGGGAGAACATACTAGATTTGAAACGAACTATGATGATCTGAGCTCCAGAAGAGGGCGATAAAGAGAGCAAGAAAGGTATACAAGCTAAATTCACAAAGGATAATGAAGAGGATAATAAATCCAAAGGACATTTCGAATGACAACTGTTATAACGAAGTAACGACGGTCGGTAGTTGGTAATTTCTCGAAGAAAGGAAGAACGCTGTTCTTATGAATGGAAAATCAAAGAGCCCACCGGATGATAGAAAATAGTTCATGGACCGCTAACTATGTTGAACATGAGAACCTACGCTAGGGAATTATATGAACCGCCAATGTGAAGCCATGCCCAATTATAATTGAAAGAATCCACATCGGAGAGCCAACAAGGAATAATGATTGATGAAACGATCGCCAATACAAGGAAATCAAAGACAAGTATACTGGTGTCGAGATGTGAGAGAAGGGAGTAAGGAAAAAGTTGTAGCAAGAGCTCAAGGATGTTGCGAGCTAAGAACTTACTTGAACCCGGATCATAAGCTGCCGTAAGTGTAACGGGACTGCGAAAAATAATAAATGGCGAGGAAACATCACGTATATACGCATTTTGGATATTGATATAACTGGCCTTGGAAAGGAACATAACCATTATGCTTATTTGCGACAAAGTCATAATTGGATAAATATTTAAGATGTAAGATTAAAAAGGGATAGTGACAAAGACATAAAGGAACAGGGAGAGCAGAGTTATACAAGGATTGGTGACCCTTCCAGAGTATTTTCTATAGATGATGTCCAGGTGACAGAGGAGCTACCCTACGAGGAACTGCCGATAGCCATACTAGATCGTCAGGTGAGAAGACTGCGTACTAAAGATGTGGCTTTTGTTAAGGTATTGGGGCGGAACAACAATAGAGAGGAGATGACCCGGGAAGCCGAAGAAGAGATGAAGGGGAAATATCCCTAATTATTTCCTACGCCTACGGGCAATCTAAGCTTCTAAAACGGATATGTTAAATGATCGTATGTGACAACTATAAAGGAGACCTCCCCGAAGTATTATAATACACCATGAGGCCAGTTCAACATTCGAGGACGAATGTTCTAAAGGGGGGAAGGATGTTATATCCCGCATTTTGTACATTCGGATAATTCAAGATAATCGCGGGAAGTAAGGGCAAGGCCATATTTTGATCTTGTTTAACACACAAGTGTTTATGAAAATGATTGATGTGGAAATATTAAGAAAGGCTAGGGGTAAAAAGGGAAATTCACAAGATGGCTCATGGAAATATTGAGGAAGGCTAAGGGCAAATTTGGAATTAGGAAAATAATTTATCATGAATTACAAAACAAGAGGAAAAAAATAAAATAGTCTTGAACAAAAGGCCAAGTGGGCCGTGTAAATGGAGTGGGCCTTGGCCCACAAGGATACTTAATATGTGTAAATAAAAGAGGACTAATTAGTCATATTTTTTTTTCATCTTCATCCTTTAGAGAGTTCAAGAAACTTGGAGAAAGAAAAGGAAAGGCCATTCGGCCATGGCAAGGAACAATGGAGGTCCAAAAGTCTTGATCAAAAAAAATATTTTCTTCTATCTAATCAACCAATTGGAAGGTCCATAGCAAAGTGAAGTAGTCTTTGGAGCAAGAAAAACATCTATTCTTGCAAGGAGCAACCTTAGCCAAGCAAGAAGATAAGTGGAAAATGTAAGGTTTAATCCTCTTTTCATGTGTTATGGATGATTTGTACATGTTGTAGTATGTAGAAATGGATGGAATCTATGAAAATATGGAGGTTGTGTTGTGGCCGTGTATGTCTAGGTGTTGAGTAGGGATGATGAACTAATTTTATCTAGTATTTTGGTTGTTGTTGTAATGGGATCTATGATGAAAATGAAAGTTTAATGATTCAAGATGAAGTTGAAATTGTTGTGGGCTGTTTTAGAAGCCAATGTGATTTGAATGTAGCTTCTTGTATTTATGGAAAATAATATTGTTAGTATGTAAATTGTTGGTGTAGCTCATGTATTTGAAAGAAGAAAATGTGTTGTTATTGTTCTTGTTGAATTTGGAAGGTTTCGGGTGGAGTGGAGTATTGGTTAGATTATCTCGAATATTACGCGGATTGTTTGAAGTTTTTTTGAATATTGTTTGAATGGTTTTGGATTAATACTTGAATATGTGAGCAATTATGAATTGAATATAAGTGAAACGCCATCGACGTTTGTAAAAAAAAGTTGCTGACGTCGAAATGCGTTTTGAATTGATTGTTCATATTGCTAGAATGACTGTTGGTATTGTTGTTGGTAATTTGGCCGAGTTGAATTCTCGGATTTGTTGTTGATGATTTGGCCGAGTTGGATTCTCGAGATTAGTTGTATTTACAGGGGAAATGCTGCCGAAATTTCTGTAAATAAAGTGTTGGTTACGGATTGGACTTTTGGGTATCTATAGCTAATGTTTGGTATATACTAATATTTTTGTCGATCTTGCGAAGCCAAAGACTTAAATTCGGATTAGCTTAGGAAGCGGGCAAGGTATGTAAGGCTTACCCTTTCTTTCTTTTGGCATGATCCTTATGAATCAAGCAGATGACGTATATGTATGATTTCAAAGAAATTCCTATTCTTAGAGCCACTAGGATGGATAATATTCTTGATTTCCATAAGCTACTTCATATGGTTTTGAAATGTATCGATGATTTCCGAAGCTCTATTTGATATGTTTCCGAGTTTGTCTATGATTCTTATTCACTTTCGACATGAGTATGCTCAATATAGTTGAGCTTAGTGTATGGTTGAATAATGAGTAAAGCATAAAGAGTTCATGTCTCCAAAAGAGTTCTATAAGTACTAAAGTCTCTAACTTTTGTATACAGTCTGGGATTGTTTTGGAAATGTTCGTAGAGGTTCTGTGGTTAAAATGTCCATAACTTTCTCATACTAAACCGGATTGACTTGAAACGTGTTTATGATCCTCGAGTGTCGATTTGCGCTCCTACCTATTCGAGTCTTGATTTATGTGCATATAGTTTCTCACTACTCTGCTCGTGGATGCCTCAATATGTCCTTCACTGAGCCCGGGCCAGGATACGTTCTCGTGCGTACTCCACTGCATTGTTCACCGAGTCCCTCTCACTTGCGGGCCGGGACACGTTATATGTATATGTATATGATGATACGGGGATGGTGGCCAGGATGGCGAATGATGACTTCATTCACCGAGACCTGCAATAGAGGGCCGGGACACGTTATGCATACACGATATATGATGTGGACATGCATGATTCTATCCACGGAGTCCCTCACTAGAGGGCCGGGACACGTTATGTATATATGATATATGATGTTGACATGCATGATTCTATCCACCGAGTCCCTCACTAGGGGGCCGGGACACGTTATATGTATACATGATATATGATGTTGACATGCATGACCTTATTCACCGAGTCCCTCACTAGAGGGCCGGGACACGTTATATATATATATATATATATATATGTGTGTGTGTGTGTGTGTGTGTGTGTGTGTGTGTCTGTGTGTATGATTCATGATTTGAAATGCACGACTTCATTTCATAAGGAAAACGTATTGATGATTTTAACAGTCATACTGGTTCTGGTGAATTTCTATTTTGGGCTATGATCCTGTCACGACCCGACTAGGGGGCCGCAACGAGCACCCGGTGCTAGCCCACCCGGGCACCCCTTAGCTTACACTCATACTCGCATCTAGATGAGCCACATCATCAATCATACATTTCTAAGCATCAATCATACTAGTCCCGTTGGACGACAAAATCTTTAATCATCTTAGGCAGCTATGCCACAACAATGTACATGGGCCGACGAGGCCAACAAAATGATATACAAAATATAGGCCGACAAGGCCAGACATAACTAACCACATACACGTGACTACGAGCCTCTAAGAGTATAACATATCACATGAGCGGGACAGGACCCCGTTATGCCCATAATTATGTACACAAAAGAATAAGTACCCAAAAGCTATGGCTCCGAATGAGATGGAGCTCTGCTATGCACTCTCTGAATAAGCAACTATGAGTTCAGTCTATCTCCCTGTGCACCTGCAGGCATGACGCAGCGTCCACAAACAAAAGGACGTCAGTACGAAGAATGTACTAAATATGTAAAGCATGATCAACATCAATATAAAAGCATAATAGACAACTTAGGCAGTAACATAGGAGGGGAGACAACAATATCATCATCATGGGACTTACTTGCTTTCCATAAGGGCATTCCGTTTCTATTGCGTATCCGTATACATACATCCACATTCGTACTTAATTACTCTCATAATCATTTACATCTCATATACATAACATATTCACATATATACATACATATACATAGCTTGCCCGACCATGAAGGTTCGGTGTTTCATACATACTTGGCCAACCAAGGCTCAAGGTCATACATACCTGGCCCTACCAAGGCATCAGGGTTATCCGTACCATCTGCAGAAGTGTGCGCACGTTACGTAATCATATACATATTTTATACATATTCATATACATATATTCTTACCCGGCATCATAAGCTCGGGGTCATATTATAGCCCTTCATAGGCACACGAACATATAATAGCTCATAAGCATCTCTTGCATCATTTCTATCCTCATCGTTATCGTTACATCTAGGTCATAGGCTTACTAGCTCAGAAGGTCAATCATTTGAAGGAATCGTAGACTTATAGAGGATTTAGACTTTTGGCCAAAGAACCATGCCTTATGAAATAAGGGTTAGCCTTACATACCTTTTCGTCGAAATATTCTACACTTGCACGTACTCCTTGGATGCTTACGTTTCTACCTTTATTAAAGTCGTACCATCATTAGAATCGACAATTAGCACACATGGATAAAACTAGAGAAAATCGGACAGCATTTCCTTTATTTATACGACATTCCTCCATATCGTAATTCAACTTCCAAACCTCAACAATACATTCACAACATCATAATAATAGCCTTTAGTCATCTACATCATCCACATTCTTAATTCACTTCCATTTATCCCTATTTATGGTCACAACACCCAACTTCGTCCATTCATATGCAATGTCTATTTCATGATCTTAAGGTCATTTATAACACATTCATATCACAACACAACAACAATCATGATTCAATTCAAACTATGTCTCAAAAACGTCACTATTCATCATTCATAACCCATTTTGCTATTCTCTTCTAATGACCAAGCATTTTAACTCTCAAATACCTTAAACAACATATAATATCATGAATCTTACCTTAGATGCTGTAGGAACAAGCTTTAGTTGATAATATTCCACTTTGAGCAAAACCCTAGTTTTTGTCCATTTGGATTTCTTGACTTTAGATGATCCTTGATGGGTTCTTACTCTTGATTCCCTTATTTAATGTTGTTGATGGCTTATAATCCTTGAAAACTTGTATAATAAATGTACAAAGATATTTTAGAGAGAGGGATGAAATGTTGAAATGATTTCATGAACTTGGTCCTTTATTTAATAACATTCCACTGATCTGTCGGGTTCCATTATACGGTCCGTATAATGGTTATACGGTCCGTATAATAGACTGTGAAATGGGTGTGCCTGCACCCCCTTCACTGTGACCATTTGACGGTTCGTTATACGGCCCGTATAAATTTATACGGTCCGTATAACTGACCGTAAAAATTCCACCAGCAACTAACCTCCACTGTGATGGTTTTACGGTCCATTATACGGTCCGTAAAACATTCTACGGTCCGTATAATGAGCCGTAAAACTCATCAGTTCACTGAACTTATTCTCATCACTTCGTTTGATCTCCGATCTAGGCGGAACCTTCTTAACACTTGTTCAACACTTCAATACCAATCTAAGTGACGTTACAACTCTTTTCCAAAATTCCCTTATGTCATCATTAACCCGATACTCGTATTTCACTAGTTCATTCACTTGCGTACCAACGGAAGATTTTTCGAGGTGTAACATTCTACCCCCCTTAAGAACATTCGTCCTCGAATGTTAAGCACTCGGGGATTCTATAGAAATTTCGCCAAAGTTTCCCCTATAATATGGCACTACCAACCTGTCACAACAACCCATAATATCGATGCCTCACAGGGCCACAACACAATAGCATTTAAAATTTGGCCACACACAACCCAAAAGCATAAAAAGGAAATCATGCATACCTTATGATTTTGACGTCTCATCTTGGCCCTCGTCCAAAGGCTGAAATAAATGTGGGTATTTGAATTGCATATTTGCTTCCGCTTCCCATGTCATTTCCTCTCGATCGTTAGTTCTCCACAAAACCTTAACTGAGGCTACTTCTTTGTTTCTAAGCCTCCGTACTTGCCTATCTAACATGGCAATGGGTACCTCTTCATAGGTCAATTTCTCTGTCACTTGCACATCATTTACTGGGACGATCCTAGTAGGATCTCCAATACATTTCTGAAGCATCGAGACGTGAAATACTGGATGGACTGACTCCAGCTCGGGAGGTAGATCTAACTCATAGGCCACTTTGCCTATTTTGCGCACAATTTCATATGGCCCAATATACCGGGGACTAAGCTTCCCCTTTTTGCCGAACCTCATGACGCCCTTCATTGGCGACACTTTCAAGAATACCCAATCTTTCACCTCGAACTCTAAGTCTCTTCGACGGTTATCCGCATAGGACTTTTGACGACTTTGAGCCGCTAACAACCGATCTTGTATGAGCTTGACTTTCTCTATGGCCTGTTGGACCAAGTCTGGCCCTATCAATTTAGCTTCTCCAGTTTCAAACCACCCAATTGGGGATCTACATTTTCGCCCATATAAAGCCTCATACGGTGTCATTTGAATGCTAGAATGATAACTATTATTGTAAGAAATTCAATGAGTGGCAAATGATCATCCCAAATTCCTCCAAAATCTATCATACATGCTCGTAACATATCTTCGAGAGTCTGGATGGTGCGTTCAGCTTGCCCATCAGTCTGTGGATGAAATGTCGTGCTAAGGCTAACTCGGGTCCCTAAACCCTCTTGGAATGACTCCCAAAATTTAGCTGTAAACGGAGTCCCTCTATCGGAGATGATAGATACTGGAACACCATGGAGTCTCACTATATCCTTAAGGTAAAGCTTGGCATAGTCTTCTGCCACATAGGTCGTCCTGACCGGTAGGAAATGGGCTGACTTGGTGAGTCTATCCACAATCACCCATATAGAATCATGTTTACGTCGAGAACGGGGTAACCCTGTAATAAAGTCCATATTAATCACTTCCCACTTCCAAATTGGGATTTCTATAGCTTGCAACAGTCCGCCCGGCTTTTGGTGCTCTATTTTCACTTGTTGACAGTTGGGGCATTGGGCTACGAATTCTGCTACATCTTTCTTCATCCCATTCCACCAATACATAGACTTAAGATCATGATACATTTTCGTCGCTCCGGGGTGGATATAATAACGGGAGCAATGAGCTTCTCTCAATATTTGGTGGCGTAGACCTGCCACATCGGGAACACATAATCTGCCTCGACATCGAAGGACTCCGTCTCCTGAAACATCAAATAATGACTCCTCTTTCTGAGGGAGTGTATCTCTGAATTGCACTAGCATAGCATCCTCATATTGCCGCGCTTTCACTTCCTTTACTAGCGACAAAACTGCTGAATTCTGAATAGTGGTCCCCCGGCTACCTGAGTCCATCACTCGGACTCCTAGGCTAGCTAGCTGTTGGAGCTCACGGGTCATTTCTCTCTTCTCTTGTCGCACTTCACATAGACTTCCCATGGATCTGCGGCTAAGAGCATCAGCCACAACGTTGGCCTTTCCGGGGTGATACAAGATATCAACATCGTAATCCTTTAGCAACTCCAACCATCGTCGTTGTCGCAAATTCAACTCTTTCTGCTTAAAGATATACTGAAGGCTCTTATGATCTGTATAAACATCCACATGGACACCATATAAATAATGTCGCCATATCTTTAATGCATGGACCACTGCGGCTAATTCTAAATCATGGGTCGGGTAATTCTGTTCATGTTTCCGCAATTGCCTAGAAGCGTACGCAATCACCTTACCATGTTGCATCAGTACACAACCTAGCCCGACGCCTGAAGCATCACAATAAATAACATATCCTTCCAATCCCTCTGGAAGTGTCAAGACTGGGGCTGAAGTCAATCGGTCTTTCAACTCTTGGAAACTACGCTCGCAAGCATCTGTCCATTGAAACTTAGCTGACTTCTGAGTCAACTTGGTGAGTGGCGCAGAAATAGAAGAAAAACCCTCAACAAATCTTCTGTAATAGCCTGCTAATCCCAAAAATCTACGAACCTCCGTAGGAGTCGTGGGCCTTGGCCAAGTCTTCACGGCCTCGATCTTCTGGCTATCCACTCGAATACCATCAGCTGCAACAATATGGCCCAGAAATGATACCGAGTTCAACCAAAACTCATACTTGGAGAATTTTGCAAACAACTCTCGAGCTCGAAGAACTCCAAGGACAATTCGCAAATGATCCGCATGCTTGTCCTCGGATCTAGAATACACTAAGATGTCGTCGATGAATACAATTACAAATAGATCCAGAAAAGGTCTAAATACATTGTTCATTAGGTCCATAAACACTGCCGGGGCATTAGTTAACCCAAACGACATTACTCGGAACTCGAAATGGCCATATCTTGTTCTGAAAGCTGTCTTAGGGATATCTTTCTCCCTAACTCTTACTTGGTGATACCTGGACCTCAAATCAATCTTTGAAAACCATTTGGCACCTTGCAATTGATCAAATAAATCATCAATCCCCGGGAGGGGATACTTGTTCTTAATCATCACTTTATTCAATTGCCGATAATCAATGCACATTCTCAAGGAGCCATCCTTCTTTCGGACGAACAATACGGGTGCTCCCCACGGAGATGAACTAGGCCTAATCAAGCCTTTTTCAAGCAAGTCTTTCAATTGCTTCTTCAACTCTTTCAACTCTGCGGGTGCCATCCTATAGGGAGGAATATATATGGGTTTAGTGTCTGGCAACACATCAATCGCAAAATCGATCTCTCGCTCGGGAGGAAGGCCTGGAAGCTCTTCCGGGAACACATCCGGAAATTCGTTCACTACCGGAACTGACTGAAGAGTCGGTGACTCAGCTTCTACATCTTGAACTCGCACTAGGTGATAAATACACCCTGTCGTGATCATCTTCCTTGCCTTTAGATAGGAAATAAACCTACCTTTTGGTGATGCCGTATTTCCTTTCCATTCTAAGACTGGTTCTCCCAGAAATTGGAAATGAACCATCTTCATTCTACAATCAACATTGGCATAACAAGAAGCCAACCAATCCATGCCCATAATAACGTCAAAATCTACCATTTCTAGCTCATGCAAATCAACCATGGTACGACGATCACAAATCACAATCACACAATTCCTATATACTCGGCTAGCTATTACTGATTCACCCACGCGTGTAGACACCTTAAAAGGCTTGATAGGCTCCGGCTCAATTATAAATCGACCCGCAATATATGGAGTAACATATGATAATATGGAGCCCGGATCAATCAAAGCATACACATCATGAGAGAATACCGATAATATACCTGTGACCACATCAGGAGAAGACTCAAGATCTTGGCGTCCAGCCAAAGCATAAATATGGTGCTGAGGACCGCTAGTATTGGGAGCTCTGCCTCTACCGCTACCATGGCCGACTGGCGCATGCGAACCTGGCCCCGTAGGGCGTACAGATGCCGAAGATCCGGCTACCGATCCTGATGGTTGGGTCCTACCTCTACCATGCACTGAGGGGCAATCACGCATAATATGGCCCGGTCGACCACATGAATAACAACCATCTGAACCCAATCGGCATTGACCCCAATGCGACTTCCCACACTGGGAACATCGTGGTATATGTGACCTTGACTGGCCTGAATCACCTCTAAACTGGGACCCCGAATAATTTTGACTCGGCCCGGGATGAGTAGATCTATCAAGGCTCTGGCCTGAAAACCGTGGAGGTGCACTGGTCATAGAATAGCCTGAATGTCTGGGAAACGGCTGCCTGTGTCCGCCGTTGGACTCACTCATTGGGCCTGAAGATCTGGCCCTCTTACTATGACCCCTATCCTGCTCGCGTTCACTTCTCCGCTGCTGTAGGTTTTCTTCTAAGTTCTGAGCATGTGCCTGAATCCGTGCAATATCCATACCGTCCTAAAGGGACGCAGTCAAGCATTTATCCATCAAGTGGGGCCCTAGGACCTTTACGAATCGGTGTACCCAGTCGCCCATATCCGCTACCATGGCCGAAGCATACCTAGCCAAGGAGTTAAAACGGAGGCTATACTCTAGGGCACTCATACTGCCTTGCCTCAAGTTCAAGAATTTATCGGCCCTAGCCCGCCGAACTTCTGGGGGCATGTAATGACGGAGAAAAACATCAACAAACTCTTGCCACACCGGGGGAGGTGCATTGGGACCCCGTGAAGCCATCCATACCGTATACCACTGGATCGAGACATCTCTCAATCTATATGATGCTAACTCTACCGACTCGATGTCTGAAGCATGTATTGTTATATCCCGTATTTTATATGTTTGGATATTTCAAGTTAGTCGTGGCAAAGCTAAGGGAATGACCATCTCCCAAAATTATTTTAATGTACAAATTGGTTATGAATATTAGTAGTATGGAAATATCGGGAAAGGTTAAGGGTAAAAAGAGGAATTCGCAAAATGGTTCATGGAAATAATGCGGAAGAACAGGGGAAAAACGGGAATTTCACACAAGGATCAGAGATAAAGATTATATTATCTGAGTATGAGAATGTATATACATGGCATTTGGAGAGCGTGGGAAGTAAATCGGTTAACGTGATCACTCGATGATAGCCCTCGTAACCATAAGCCAAGGTGGGGCCCACTCATCGGGACTTTATAAAAGACATATAAAGAGATATATGAGTAGTACCTGTGAAGTTGAGCAAGTCCTAAGAAGGACCCATAAGCCAAAAATGAGTGTAAGCCCTCCAAAAGGACGATTTAAGAAAACGTTTCCGGATGACCTGACTTGGAGGGGCAAAAACAGCATTATACGTTTGGAATTTGGGAAAAACCCCAGAAATAAAAGTTGTAGATAATTGAATTAGCTTTCCAACGGTAGGTTGTGGACCCTCACACGATGTCGGAATCATAAGTTATGGCCATTTTAAGAGAGATACCTTAAACTGCCAAAAAAATAATAAAGAGAACCGCGGGCCCCACGTGGGGAGGTCGGTGAAACCGACTTAGGGGTGCTATAAATACCCCCATAAATCCCATTTTTTCAGCAAGATTAGTATTCCAAAAGTCCTAGAAGCCTCTCAAAATTTCTCCCAAATATTATAGTTTGAAAAATCAAGAATTTAACAAGATTTCGCCAAACTAGTCCGTGAAAGGTGATTGTTCTTCCTTCTACTCAAGTGTGGCGTTGAAGAAAATTTATGTGGCTGAGTTTCTTCAAGTATAAGGTATTTTATTCATCCCATATCTTGTGTTGAGTTTATTTTAAGGTCTAGCAAGCTTTAAAAACGAAAATAGTTATGGAGAAGGGTCATAAAGTGTTGTGTTGAAGCTATTGTGTTTATGGGCTGATTTGGTATGACAAGGAAAGAGTTGATTTTACTTAGTGTTCTAGTTGTGGTTGTTGTAAAATTTATGGTAAAGAATGAAGGTTTAATGACGTATGTTGAAGTTGTAATGGTTGCGGGCTGTTTTGAAAATTAATATGACTTTAACATAGACTCTTATGAAAATGATGTTGTTAATGGGTGAAAGGTATGGTTATTGTTGAAATGTAAAGGGATGGATGAAAATGCGCGAAAATATGTAAGAAGTGGTTATGGTCAAATAATAGACGTTTTGGTAAGTTAATGTAAATTGATGTCATTTGACATTCTAGTAGTCGTCGTTACGGATTATGCGATGAAGAATGAAGGTTGTTGTCGAAGTTAGCATACATGAATGATGATGATATGCATGGTTGTAGTTGAATTGGAAGGTTTTGGGTAAACTAATATGTTGATTAAGTCGTTGAAAGATTATGTGAATCGAATTGAATTGAATTGAATTGAATCGGATTGAAATGAATATTGAAATGTGGCTAGAAAAATTGTTGGTATCGTTGTTGGTTTGGCCGAGTTCCATTCTCGGATTGTCGTTGCTAAATTTGGCCGAGTTAGAATCTCGGGGGTGGTGTATTTACAGGGGAAATGCTGCCGAAATTCCGGCAGAATATAAATGAATGTGCTTGAAAGGTTAAGGCAAGTATATGACAAAAGATCTAATGAATGTGTGAACTCCTTTGAATGTAGATTAACAAGTTGGACGAATAAGCGTAGCTAGTAAGGCGCGACGCAGGTATGTTAAGGCTAAGCCCTTTCTTTCTATGGCATGAATCCTATGATGTAGTCTTATAAATGTTCCCCATAACGTCCTTGTTTTCAAAAGCTAGAAGTTATGAATTCAAAACATGATTTCCTTTCCAAAAGTTATAAATGTTTTCCAAAATATATATTTTTCTCCAAAATCCAAGTTTTACGATTTTGAAAGTTTTTATAACTAAAACGTCTACGAAGTTATGATGACAATAATGAAGCCAGACATGAGAAAGTGTCTATGACGAATATGCCAAGGATATGTTCTTACCATGAATACGACGATATGAAATGTTAAGCTACTTTTGGATAATGACTACTTTGAAGGTTTTAAAGTATATGAAGTAATATGTTATGATCCTGTTTTATGTTTTCCCGAGATAATGTTCTTCATTGATAGTCTCGCCTTATAATTGTTCCTTCAAGGCGTGACATGACGACCATGATGATTCCATAATACAATCGGAGGTTACCGACCTTACGTCACTCCGATAGACACATGACTTTCCTTGGGCTCTCATGCATGCTATATATATATATATATATATATATATATATATATATATATGGGAGGGGGGAAGGGATACATGTATATGAGGATATGGGGAAGGGACACATGTTTCATCGCCACCTGGTCAGCTGGCATTATCATCCCGGGCGCGGGATGCCCGGACGCGGGATATATGGGTGAGCCGACATATTTCGGCGCAATGTGGGCGAGCCGACTTGTTCGGTGCTATGATATGATATGACCCGATAAGCATGCATGGTTTCCGCCTAAGTGGCATTCATATGTACAGGTATCTCAATCAGCCTATGATACACTATATGACTCCCTATGATATGATATGATATGATATGACATGATATGATATGATACGACATGATATGCTATGATATGACATGATATGATACGATATGACATGATATGACATGATATGATATGACACGACATGATATGTTCCATACGAGATGCCATATGATTCCTTTGTGATTATCTCCACTGGTACCTCTCCTTGTATTGTCGTTCATGCGTTACATACTCAGTACATTGCTCGTACTGACCCCTCTTCTTCGGGGGCTGCGTTTCATGCCACGCGAGTACACCCAGATGAGCCGAAGCCATTATAGAAGATGTTCCAGCGCAGTTGGCGAGCTCCACTTGGCCCTGGAGTGTAGCCGAATCAGCGTGCTATACTATGATGTTTTGTTCTATGTTAGAGACTTTGCCGACAGAGTCGTGGGTATAGAGTGTCAGCTTTGTAGACGACTTCGCCCGTCGATATGTTATTATGTTTCACGTCACGGGTCCTATATGATGATATACTTTACTTATAAAAAGAAAAAAAAATATTGAGAGCTTACTATGTATTTTATTCTGAATTGATTCCAGAGTTTATATATGTAATAAGAGTCAGCGGGTTCGCTCGGCTCCAAGTATGGGGTCGGGTGCCCATCACACCCTAGTAAGGTCGGGGTGTGACATGTATCAACCGGAGCGTCCTTAGCATACCATCAATAAAGTCCTGGGGATCCTCCTCCGGTTTTGACCCAAAGAATTCCGGAGGGTTCAAAGTAATGAAATCACGGGCTCTTGCACTAACAGCCCTATCACCATACCCTGAACTGTGCCTTTGAGCCTGGGCCGCAACCAATTGAGTCAATAAAGTAATGGCCTCTTTTACATCTTGGCCCGAAGCATTTGGTGGAGGAGCCGGAGCTGGGGCTGAGGCTCCCACGTGCTCCTCGGTAATAGGCACTGTCTGGGAGGACTGAGATTGAGCCGCACTCTGGGACTCATCTTCCTCTACTACCGGTGGCGGTGCTCTTTCAGCCCGCTTTTCTGCCACCGTCTTGCCCTTTTGGGCTGCTGTAGCCTTTTTCTTTACAGGCATTCTCTGAAATACATAACACACTATTAAGGAACAATAATTTCTTACATCATAGCTCTATCGCACGATTCTTATGAAGAAAGAAGGTCATTTATTCCTAAAATGTCCGCAGCTTCCTGTTTATAAGTGTGGCACGCAACACACCCATAACCAGGACTCTACTAGACACGGCTCGTAGACACATCCTAGGACTGAACAGCTCTGATACCACTTTTTCCACGACCCGACTAGGGGGCCGCAACGAGCACCCGGTGCTAGCCCACCCGGGCACCCCTTAGCTTACACTCATACTCGCATCTAGATGAGCCACATCATCAATCATACATTTCTAAGCATCAATCATACTAGTCCCGTTGGACGACAAAATCTTTAATCATCTTAGGCAGCTATGCCACAACAATGTACATGGGCCGACGAGGCCAACAAAATGATATACAAAATATAGGCCGACAAGGCCAGACATAACTAACCACATACACGTGACTACGAGCCTCTAAGAGTATAGCATATCACATGAGCGGGACAGGACCCCGCTATGCCCATAATTATGTACACAAAAGAATAAGTACCCAAAAGTTATGGCTCCGAATGAGATGGAGCTCTGCTATGCACTCTCTGAATAAGCAACTATGAGTCCAGTCTGTCTCCCTGTGCACCTGCGGGCATGATGCAGCGTCCACAAACAAAAGGACGTCAGTACGAAGAAGGTACTGAATATGTAAAGCATGATCAACATAAATATAAAAGCATAATAGACAACTTAGGCAGTAACATAGGAGGGGAGACAACAATATCATCATCATGGCACTTACTTGCTTTCCATAAGGGCATTCCGTTTCTATTGCGTATCCGTATACATACATCCACATCCGTACTTAATTACTCTCATAATCATTTACATCTCATATACATAACATATTCACATATATACATACATATACATAGCTTTCCCGACCATGAAGGTTCGGTGTTTCATACATACTTGGCCAACCAAGGCTCAAGGTCATACATACCTGGCCCTACCAAGGCATCAGGGTTATCCGTACCATCTGCAGAAGTGTGCGCGCGTTACGTAATCATATACATATTTTATACATATTCATATACATATATTCTTACCCGGCATCATAAGCTCGGGGTCATATTATAGCCCATCATAGGCACACGAACATATAATAGCTCATAAGCATCTCTAGCATCATTTCTATCCTCATCGTTATCGTTACATCTAGGTCATAGGCTTACTAGCTCAGAAGGTCAATCATTTGAAGGAATCGTAGACTTATAGAGGATTTAGACTTTTGGCCAAAGAACCATGCCTTATGAAAGAAGGGTTAGCCTTACATACCTTTTCGTCGAGCTATTCTACACTTGCACGTACTCCTTGGATGCTCACGTTTCTACATTTATTAAAGTCGTACCATCATTAGAATCGACAATTAGCACACATGGATAAAACTAGAGAAAATCGGACAGCATTTCCTTTATTTATACGACATTCCTCCATATCGTAATTCAACTTCCAAACCTCAACAATACATTCACAACATCATAATAATATCCTTTAGTCATCTACATTATCCACATTCTTAATTCACTTCCATTTATCCCTATTTATGGTCACAACACCCAACTTCGTCCATTCATATACAATGTCTATTTCATGATCTTAACGTTATTTATAACACATTCATATCACAACACAACAACAATCATGATTCAATTCAAACTATGTCTCAAAAACGTCACTATTCATCATTCATAACCCATTTTGCTATTCTCTTCTAATGACCAAGCATTTTAACTCTCAAATACCTTAAACAACATATAATATCATGAATCTTACCTTAGATGCTGTAGGAACAAGCTTTAGTTGATAATATTCCACTTTGAACAAAACCCTAGTTTTTCTCCATTTGGATTTCTTGACTTTAGATGATCGTTGATGGGTTCTTACTCTTGATTCACTTATTTAATGTTGTTGATGGCTTATAATCCTTGAAAACTTGTATAATAAATGTACAGAGATATTTTAGAGAGAGGGATGAAATGTTGAAATGATTTCATGAACTTCGTCCTTTATTTAATAACATTCCACTGATCTGTCGGGTTCCATTATACGGTCCGTATAATGGTTAAACGGTCCGTATAATAGACCGTGAAATGGGTCTGCCTGCACCCCCTTCACTGTGACCATTTGACGGTTCGTTATACGGTCCGTATAACTGACCGTAAAAATTCCACCAGCAACCAACCTCCACTGTGATGATTTTACGGTCCATTATACGGTCCGTAAAACATTCTACGGTCCGTATAATGAGCCGTAAAACGCATCAGTTCACTGAACTTATTCTCATCACTTCGTTTGATCTCTGATCCTGGCAGAACCTTCTTAACACTTGTGCAACACTTCAATACCAATCTAAGGGACGTTATTACTCTTTCCCAAAATGCCCTTAAGTCATCATTAACCCGATACTCGTATTTCCGAGGTGTAACAGATCCCCGGTACTGTACTTCATGCCTTACATACTCGGTACATATTCCGTACTGACCCCACCCCTTCTTCTTCGAGGGTTGCGTTTCTTGCCCGCAGGTACAGACGTTCACGTGAGTGACCCGACAGCTTAGGCCATCCATTCTGCTGCTTTGGAGTGCTCCTTTGTTCTGGAGCCTACATTTTGGTACAGACTCTTCCGTCGCATATATGTATGTATATATTCAGGGGTACGGCGGGGTCCCGTCCCGTCATATGATTCTGTGGTCTTTGTTAGAGGCCTGTAGACATGTATGTGGGTCATGGGTCATTATGGTTCAGTTATGTCTGTGTGATTTGCGTCTTAAGCAGTCCTATTTGCTGGGACAGCCTTAACGGCTTGTATGTATGTATACGTATGTATATGTTTGTGGGCGATATGTTTTACGATAGCCTTGCCGGCTTCGGTGTGATACCTTTGTTATATGTGACCGCTTAAGACGACATCTGACCTTTGTATCTGTATAAGTCAATGTGTGCCAAATCTGGATTTGCCATTTGTATGCCGATTTTGGTAAGTGAGTGTGTACGGGTGTCCAGCTCGGGCACTAGTCATGGCCCACGGGGTTGGGTCGTAACAAAAGTGGTATCAGAGCGGTTTGTCCTCGAAATGTCTACAGGCCGTGTCTAGTAGAGTCTTGTTTATAGGTGTGTTGTGCACCACATCTATAAACAGGAAGCTACAGGACATTTAGGATGTCACCTTTCCTTCGATCTTAGATCGTGCGATAGAGCTGTGTTATTAGAATGGTTCCTCTCTAACGAATCGTTGTGCCTACAGCGATTCCCCAACGGGAGCGATAGCGTCAGTGTCTATGGAGGATCGCTTTTGATTCTTTTTCCTGCAGGTGATAAGAAGGCCCCTAGAGTATCTCCAGGACCGAGTAAGAGGAGCCTCAGCTATTCTATTGAGACTGATCCTTCAGAGGACCCGGCAACAATCCCTCCAGAGTTTCTGACCCCCAGGGAAGAGGACCCCGCGGAGGGCAGTTACGATACAGATCCCTCGGAGGATCCGGCGACGATTCCTCCAGAGTTTTTGACTCCTAGGGAGGAGGACCCCACAGAGGATAGTTACGATACAGATCCATCCGAGCATTTCTCTAGGACACCGGAGGAGGAGATTTCTGGGGCCATGCTAGCTGCTCCTGTGGTGGAGCACTATGTTAGACAGGCCTCTCCGGTGAGTGTTACGGACTACTCCAGTCCCCTATCCTGGCCGTCAGTAAACCAGGAATTTCCCGATTATCTATACTCCTCAGATTCCGATACGAGTGATGACGAGAGTTAGACGAGCAGATGGAGGATAGATGATGGTGAGGAGCATACTTCATACGGCAGCCCATCAAGTCAGATTAGAGACAGGTCGACTACAGGTATATGAGTTCTTTATGGAACTTTCTATGTAGATGTAACTTCTGTAGAGTATTACTTAATAGTTGTGAGCTGAAACCCAAATAGGCTGATGACTCAGTATTTATAAGTGACTGTGACTAAGGTGTTCCCGTCACCAGTGGGAATATGGAACCTTCGGACGAGGGGTAGTCATACGTACAGATGAAAGGTTAATATTGAGGATTTAAAAGGTTAACACAGTAATTGTATGGTCAGAAAAGTAAAAGGGACCCTCTCCAGATCGGAGGGAGACACGTTACGAGAATGTTTAGGAAGTTACTAAGACCCTGACTTGCCCTAGATTACGTGATAAAGGTCGTGCGGGGAAGTGGGTGCAATTATACCAGCATTAACCCACCGAAATCCATTAAAGTTTCGAGGTTAAGCGTGCTAGGGTGAGAGAAATTTTAGGATTGGTGACCCCCCTGGGAAGTGTACTAAAAGTTCCATAAATGTAGGTATAAGAGACAAATGTGAAATTAGGGTAACCTACAGGAAATTAGAGTATATGAAGGGACTAGAAACCTTAAAGAGGTCGCGTAGGCTAAGGTGAACTAGACCGGTACAGAGGAAGAAAGCGCAACGCAGCTCTGGATGCCCTCATAAGTATTCCGATTAAATACGAGAACGTAGCTAGCAAGGAGATAGACATGTCGGACCCGCGATGTAGGAACTTCCATTTTAAGAAGGTAGCAGATAATTATTAAGGCGACGGTTGCTTAAAGATCATAGGCGTATATGGACCCCTTAAAAAGGGGGGAGACATACTAGATTTGAAACGAACTATGATGATCTAAGATCCAGAAGAGGGCGATAAAGAGATCAAGAAAGGTATACAAGCTAAATTCACAAAGGATAATGAAGAGGATAATAAATCCAAAGGACATTTCGGATGACAACTGTTATAACGAAGTAACGACGGTCGGTAGTTGGTAATTTCTCAAAGAAAGGAAGAACGCTGTTCTTATGAATGGAAAATAAAAGAGCCCACCGGATGGTAGAAAATAGTTCATGGACCGCTAACTATGTTGAACATGAGAACCTACGCTAGGGAATTACATGAACCGCCAATGTGAAGCCATGCCCAATTATAATTGAAAGAATCCACATCGGAGAGCCAACAAGGAATAATGATTGATGAAACGATCGCCAATACAAGGAAATCAAAGACAAGTATACTGGTGTCGAGATGTGAGAGAAGGGAGTAAGGAAAAGGTTGTAGCAAGAGCTCAAGGATGTTGCGAGCTAAGAACTTACTTGAACCCGGATCATAAGCTGCCGTAAGTGTAATGGGACTGCGAAGAATAATAAATGGCTAGGAAACATCACGTATATACGTATTTTGGATATTGATATAACTGGCCTTGGAAAGGAACATAACCATTATGCTTATTAGCGACAAAGTCATAATTGGATAAATATTTAAGATGTAAGATTAAAAAGGGATAGTGACAAAGACATAAAGGAACAGGGAGAGCAGAGTTATACAAGGATTGGTGACCCTTCCAGAGTATTTTCTATAGATGATGTCCAGGTGACAGAGGAGCTGCCCTGCGAGGAACTGCCGATAGCCATACTAGATCGTCAGGTGAGAAGACTGCGTACTAAAGATGTGGCTTTTGTTAAGGTATTTGTTACATCCGACATTTTCGCTTATTCGAAAAATTCAAGATAAATGGACTTGTGATGAATAAGGCCACAATTGGACATTTCTTGGTATGAATGTGTAGGTTATGAATACAATGGTGTGGAATTACCAAAGGAGGCCAAGGGAAAAATTGGAATTTTGGAAATTTGTCCCATGAATTTCAATAATTAGCCAACAATTTTGGGCTCAAAAATTAAGTGAAGTGAGGCCCAACTTTAAGGGGCCCAACTGGCCACAACTCACCCAAGCCCATGGATTAATTAAATTCCATGGGAAATTATTTTATATATGGATAAGTATAAAGAAGGTTCAAGATAAGTCAAGAAGACAAAACAAAAAGAAATCAAGAACAAAGAGAGAGAGAGAATTCGGGTGAGAGAAAGAAAAAGAAAGAAAAGAAGGAAAAAATTATTGGAGCCAAATCTTGATTCAAAAAAATTCTTTTGTTGTGAGATTAATACTAAGCTCAAAGCCCTCTACAAGTTGATATAAGTATTGTGGCAAGAAAGCAATTTTATCCTCCAAGTGAAGAACTTGAAGAAAGGTAAGTATTTCATGCTTTTGTTATGTTATAAAAGGTATATGTATGTTGTAGTATGTGTGAATGAATGAAAAATATGGAAATTTTGTGTGTTGGAACTAAGTAGGTGTTGGTCGTGGGTATGCATGTGTATTGCATGGTTTGGTGACTGGAATTCATGTTAGAATCTAGTATGTTATGGTAAAAATTGTATTAGAAATGAAAGTGGGATGAATTAATGGAAGTTGGAGGATATTGCATGTTGGCCGTGTGGTGCTTATGTGAAAGTGGATGGGTTGCATTGATTTAATGCAATACTTGTGTTGTTATGACTTTGTGGAGTAGATGGAAGGATAATGGTTAAGCTAAAACGAAGAATTTGTTGGTTAAGTTGTTGTCGGAAAGTATGTCGCTTTAGCGTGATTTCTTGAAATTATGATTTATGATAATGAACTTGGAATATGAAAATGTGTTTATGAACTTGTATGTTGAAAGTTAGGAAAAGATTGGAAAAGTAGTGACTTAATGGAAAGTTTGAATGTTTGTGTATCTTATGAATATTATGTGAAAATGGTATGGATGCCTCCGGTGTATGTCGTAATGATTTTGATGGATAATGGATATGAAAATAGTAAGTTTGGTTTGGAAATGCAAGTTTGAAACGAAAAATGTTTCGTTATGTCGAAAGATGGCTAATGATGCCTTAGTGTATGTTTAATGTCCATTGATGTTTTGATGTCATTCCTGGGTTGTTGTGTTGATGAATTGAGCCGAGCTAAGTCTCGGGGATGTCGTATATACAGAGGAAATGCTGCCGAAATTTCGGTAGGCAAGTATGTGTAAAGTTGGAATATGGAAAGAATGAAACTAACAAATGGTAAACTTGACCGTTTCCAGATTTTGGACGAAATTTGGGTTGACGCCAAGCGAGCGTAAGGCGCTATCGAGGTATGTGAAGCATTTCCCTATGTTCCTAGGCATGTTTTGGATGTGATAGGCTCGGCCGCGAGCCTTAAGTACGACTCCGTTCCCCGAAATTTGAGACGGAAAACCGCTCCAATTCCTTCAACTCAATTGAAGCTATTTTCTTACAAATTGCCTTTAAAGTGAATTTTTGTACAAAACTTCCCCAAACGGAGTCGGAACACTTCCAAACGACTATGGACGACCTCATAAGGTCTATTAGCAATAACTTACCTATGTAGCCTCGAGTTGGTCCGAGGCGGGCCCACAAGGCCCGATATCTTCTGTAAAATTTTATATACTTCCGTTTTGGTCCGATTGTCTCTAAAAACTTCTGGACTATTATTTTGTGTATAATATGGCTATTTTTGTGTAATTTATACAAATGATTTTTGAACATCTGAGAATCCGATTCTGATAATAATCTGTCGTGCCTTCCCAACTAGGACATAGGCGCGTACTATGCATACTATCTGGATATTCTGATTTTGGCTCGCCGTTTGGCACCCTTCAGTTTGATTGAGTCTGTATGTTGAGTCTGTATGTAAGTAGTTTCTCATTTATCGGTTCGTGTCTGTCTCAATGCATTCTTTCACTGCGACCCGGGCCAGGTTCTGTTATCGTGCATATTTCTCTGCATTGTTCACCGCGTCCCTCGGCGTACGGGCCGGGATCTGTATGTCTGTATGATATTATGATTTGTGTATGGGGATGGCGGCCAGGATGGCATATGATCTGATCTGATTCTGTCTGTCCACCGCGTCCCGTACTAAGAGGGCCGGGTTCTGTTACCGCGCCCCCAGACAGGGCTGGGATCTGTATGAATGTATGCGTGTGCCATCTATATTTATATAAGCACATGCCTCTGTATGATTCTGTATGACTCTGTACTACTCTGCATGCATAATTCTGTCCGACATACTTCTGTCTGTCCGTCTGAATTACGACTATGTCTGTATGTCCGTATGGATTCTGATTCTGCTCATCTGTCCGTATTATGATTCCGTCTGTCTGTCCGAACCATGATTCTGTTTATCTGTAAAGAACACGATTCTGTATGTCTGTCTGGATCATGACTCTGTCCGTCAGTCTGATTTATGGTTCTGTTCGTTATATTTCTGTGACTCCGGTTCGGACTATGTTTATATCTGTTATGTTCTGCTTTACATACTCGGTACATTTTTCGTACTGACCCCCGTTCTTCGGGGGCTGCGCTACATGCCCGCAGGTACCGACGCACCAGGTGATACGCCGCCAGCGTAGGTTTCTGATTCAGCTGTTTTGAAGAGCTCCTTTGATCCGGAGCGTATATTTTTGGTATATATCTCCCGTCTTCTGTATACTCTGTATGTATGGATATTCTGGGTACGGCGGGGCCCTGTCCCGTCATATGATTCTGTATGTCTGTAGAGGCCTGTAGATAGATGTATGGGTTACGGGTTTCGTCTGTATGTTAGCCTTATCGGCTTATCTGTAAATGTCTGTATGTTCAGGTATATATATATATGTTTGCGCGCGTGCCGTATTTGTATCGGCCTACTTTTGTAACTTCTGTTTTAAAAAGAAAAAAATTTCCGTATGATTCGAAATTCGGTCGGGTAGGTATGTACGGGCACCCAGTTAGGGTACCAGTCGCGGCCCACGGGGTTGGGTCATGACAAAAGTGGTATCAGAGCGGTTAGTCCTCGGAATGTCTACAGGCCGTGTCTAGTAGAGTCTTGTTTATCGATGTGTTGTGCACCACATCTATAAACAGGAAGCTACAGGGCGTTTAGGATGTTACCCTTCTTTGGATTCTTAGATCGTGCGATAAAGCTATATGATTAGGATGATTCTCCCCTACGAATTGCTGTATCTACAGCGAGGCTCCAGAAGAGCAGAAGTGTCGGTATTTGGGGAAAATGTTTCTGACCCTCTTCCTGCAGGTGATCGTAGGGTGATAAATAATGAAGAGGAGCGCTTCGGATGATGGGGATGGGGGTGCTAATAAGGCCCCTAGGACATCACCAGGACTGAGTAGGCTGATCCCCAGCTACTCGATTGAGACAGATCCTTCGGAGGATCCAGAGACAATTCCTCCAGAGTTTTTGATCCCCAGAGCAGAGGCTCCCAGGGAAGACAGTTATGACACCGACCCTTCGGAGGACCCAGCGACGATACCTCCAGAGTTTCTTACTCCCAGGGAGGAGGATAGCCCCGAGGCTGAGCCACTAGAGCACTCCTCTGGGACGCCGGAGGAGGAGATTCCCGAGGATGTGCCAGCAGCTCCGGTAGTGGAGCAGTATGTTAGACAGGCTTCCCCAGAGAGTGTTACGCCCTATTCCAACCCTTTGTCCTGGCCGTCGGTGAACCAGGAATTGCCAGGCTACCTACACTCCTCCGATTCAGATGCAGGTAACAGTGGGGGCCAGACCGACGACGATGATGAGGGACACAGTTCCCACGGCAGCTCCCCAGGTTAGACCCGAGTTGATCAGTTATGAGTACGTAAGTTTCCTAGAATTTTCGATATGTGTATGATATCTGTAAAACGTTGTTCTATGAAGACGACGGAAATTTAAAAGGATTAGAGACCTAGTGACCAAAGGCAAGGGCGACTGAGATGTCCCCACCGT
The DNA here is from genome assembly GCF_019175385.1 of Lycium barbarum. Taxonomy (NCBI): domain Eukaryota; kingdom Viridiplantae; phylum Streptophyta; class Magnoliopsida; order Solanales; family Solanaceae; genus Lycium; species Lycium barbarum. Next base: position 68,181,195 of record NC_083343.1, on the reverse strand, counting down.
CAATGTGAGTCTAGAAATCCCGGATGAAAGTAAACAGGAAAGTGCCTCCGATGCTGTTGAGTTGGGCACGTGTGGTAGGTGTCGACGAAGTTATAATTCTTGCTTGAGGTTATCAGCCCCGTGTGGCTGCGATACGACATGATATGATATGTATGTGTGTTGGCCCTGTGAGGCATAATTGGTATTTCTGGTGTACAGGTTTCGGATAGTAAGAAAAACAGAGGAACCTCTGCCCAAATTTTTCCAGAAATATGGAAGTAAATATGTAGACTAAGTACAAAAAGGTCCCGCAATACTTGTCGGACTTTAGTTTTCTTCTGCCAGTGGCCGGAGAACACCTTACGGTGATATTTTATCAGATTCCACCGATTATTTGGAGGCGGAATTCGTGGGACGAAGACTTAAATCCGTGGGTTATCCGTAATCACATGTATATGTGTATGAAGGTGAATGTTTAAGATTCAGAAAGGCGACATGGTAATGGTACGACTTAGCCGGGGGTGGGACCCGCTACAAAACTTTTCCGAAAATTTGCTAAGACCCCGATCTGCCCTAAAATTATGTGACAAAGGCCCTGCGGGGTAATCGACGGAATTATATTAGCCCTAACGCGTCAAAATGCATGAAAGTTTCGGGGTTAAGCGTGCTCAAGCCAGAGCAATTCTGGGATGGGTGACCCCCTGGGAAGTAATGCAAAGTTTTGCACAAGTGTAAGTATGATAGATGTAAATGAAAATTTGGGGTAACCAAAAGGACAAATGGAATGTGTGGAGTGATTAGTGCCCTTACAGGAGTCGCGCAGAGCGAGGCGGACTAAATGGGCAAAGAAAAGGTACAACACCGCTCGGGAAATTGAGCGAATCTGAATAACAGTAAGAGACGTCCGCCAGTAAGACATTAGTAGATATATCTGTATGTGTGTATGTGTATGTGTGTATGTATGATTTTCGTTTAGTGCCCATATGGGTTAAGGACCGAGTCCCGGCAACTAATGTTGTGATCGGCGAAAGGCTTTACTAAACCGAATACATGAAACGAAGCGGGGGCGAGGACACAAATGTTGTCAAGGACTAGAAAAACCCCTATTCCATTATAACTCAGTCTGGTATGACGATGTCTGAAAAGGAAAACGAGTATGGATGGTAGGAAAGACGAAAAATAAGAAGTGCGAATAAGCGGAATCTTTGAAAGAGTCGACAAGCGGCACGCGAGACGATTTGTATGATAGCTTGGCTAACCAGGTTACCAATAAGGGAAATTTTCATGAATCACTAGAGCCTTAATAGGAGTGATCTGACCCTAATTCGGATTCTCTCTGTTATACTTCTGCACTTCCGATTCTGATAGGGCTCCGTCTATTACGCCTCTATTCTCCTGAACTCGATTACGTTCCCATCTGATAGATCTTTGCACATCCGATTCTGAATCTGTTTCTGGTTGACACCTCTGTTTGTCTGACTCTGGATATGAATCCGTCTGATATGCCTCTGTACGTCTGATTCTGATTTCGAATCTGTCTGATACCTCTCTGTACGTTGGACTCCGATCTCAGATTTGTCTGACATACTTCCGTACCTCTGATTTCGACTACGAATCCGTCCGCCATAGTTTAGTACGTCTGCCCCCGATTACGAATCCGTCCGATATGCTTCTACGCGTCCGGTCCTAATTCGGAAGCTGCTGGTATGAAGTGTCTGGTATGAAGAGGGATCACGATAAGGTGGTAGGGAACTCAGCAGAGTAACAAGAAATGATATTGACTATGATATCTGGGAAGCGTTCGTCTGTTACAAGAATATAGTTATGGTCCGATAATTATGTGGGGTATAAAAATATAGATTATGAAGTTATTTGAATCAGTGACGAGAAGAATTACCCCCTCATGTAGGTGAAGAAGCCATGTCGGGAAGTCCACGAAGGACAATTATAAAGAGGACCCTCCCGAAGTAGTACGACGCCCCATAAGGTCAATTTAACATTCGAGGACGAATGTTTCTAAAGGGGGGGAGGATGTTACATCCGACATTTTCGCTTATTCGAAAAATTCAAGATAAATGGACTTGTGATGAATAAGGCCACAATTGGACATTTCTTGGTATGAATGTGTAGGTTATGAATACAATGGTGTGGAATTACGAAAGGAGGCCAAGGGAAAAATTGGAATTTTGGAAATTTGTCCCATGAATTTCAATAATTAGCCAACAATTTTGGGCTCAAAAATTAAGTGAAGTGAGGCCCAACTTTAAGGGGCCCAACTGGCCACAACTCACCCAAGCCCATGGATTAATTAAATTCCATGGGAAATTATTTTATATATGGATAAGTATAAAGAAGGTTCAAGATAAGTCAAGAAGACAAAACAAAAAGAAATCAAGAACAAAGAGAGAGAGAGAGAATTCGGGTGAGAGAAAGAAAAAGAAAGAAAAGAAGGAAAAAATTATTGGAGCCAAATCTTGATTCAAAAAAATTCTTTTGTTGTGAGATTAGTACTAAGCTCAAAGCCCTCTACAAGTTGATATAAGTATTGTGGCAAGAAAGCAATTTTATCCTCCAAGTGAAGAACTTGAAGAAAGGTAAGGATTTCATGCTTTTGTTATGTTATAAAAGGTATATGTATGTTGTAGTATGTGTGAATGAATGAAAAATATGGAAATTTTGTGTGTTGGAACTAAGTAGGTGTTGGCCGTGGGTATGCATGTGTATTGCATGGTTTAGTGACTGGAATTCATGTTAGAATCTAGTATGTTATGGTAAAAATTGTATTAGAAATGAAAGTGGGATGAATTAATGGAAGTTGGAGGATATTGCATGTTGGCCGTGTGGTGCTTATGTGAAAGTGGATGGGTTGAATTGATTTAATGCAATACTTGTGTTGTTATGACTTTGTGGAGTAGATGGAAGGATAATGGTTAAGCTAAAACGAAGAATTTGTTGGTTAAGTTGTTGTCGGAAAGTATGTCGCTTTAGCGTGATTTCTTGAAATTATGATTTATGATAATGAACTTGGAATATGAAAATGTGTTTATGAACTTGTATGTTGAAAGTTAGGAAAAGATTGGAAAAGTAGTGACTTAATGGAAAGTTTGAATGTTTGTGTATCTTATGAATATTATGTGAAAATGGTATGGATGCCTCCGGTGTATGTCGTAATGATTTTGATGGATAATGGATATGAAAATAGTAAGTTTGGTTTGGAAATGCAAGTTTGAAACGAAAAATGTTTCGTTATGTCGAAAGATGGCTAATGATGCCTTAGTGTATGTTTAATGTCCATTGATGTTTTGATGTCATTCCTGGGTTGTTGTGTTGATGAATTGAGCCGAGCTAAGTCTCGGGGATGTCGTATATACAGAGGAAATGCTGCCGAAATTTCGGTAGGCAAGTATGTGTAAAGTTGGAATATGGAAAGAATGAAACTAACAAAATGGTAAACTTGACCATTTCCAGATTTTGGACGAAATTTGGGTTGACGCCAAGCGAGCGTAAGGCGCTATCGAGGTATGTGAAGCATTTCCCTATGTTCCTAGGCATGTTCTGGATGTGATAGGCTCGGCCGCGAGCCTTAAGTACGACTCCGTTCCTCGGAATTTGAGACGGAAAACCGCTCCAATTCCTTCAACTCAATTGAAGCTATTTTCTTACAAATTGCCTTTAAAGTGAATTTTTGTACAAAACTTTCCCAAACGGAGTCGGAACACTTCCAAACGACTATGGACGACCTCATAAGGTCTATTAGCAATAACTTACCTATGTAGCCTCGAGTTGGTCCGAGGCGGGCCCACAAGGCCCGATATCTTCTGTAAAATTTTAAATACTTCCGTTTTGGTCCGATTTTCTCTAAATATTTCTGGACTATTATTTTGTGTATAATATGGCTATTTTTGTGTAATTTATACAAATGATTTTTGAACATCTGAGAATCCGATCCTGATAATAATCTGTCGTGCCTTCCCAACTTGGACATAGGCGCGTACTATGCATACTATCTGGATATTCTGATTTTGGCTCGCCGTTTGGCACCCTTCAGTTTGATTGAGTCTGTATGTTGAGTCTGTATGTAAGTAGTTTCTCATTTATCGGTTCGTGTCTGTTTCAATGCATTCTTTCACTGCGACCCGGGCCAGGTTCTGTTATCGTGCATATTTCTCTGCATTGTTCACCGCGTCCCTCGGCGTACGGGCCGGGATCTGTATGTCTGTATGATATTATGATTTGTGTATGGGGATGGCGGCCAGGATGGCATATGATCTGATCTGATTCTGTCTGTCCACCGCGTCCCGTACTAAGAGGGCCGGGTTCTGTTACCGCGCCCCCAGACAGGGCCGGGATCTGTATGAATGTATGCGTGTGCCATCTATATTTATATAAGCACATGCCTCTGTATGATTCTGTATGACTCTGTACTACTCTGCATGCATAATTCTGTCCGACATACTTCTGTCTGTCCGTCTGAATTACGACTATGTCTGTATGTCCGTATGGATTCTGATTCTGCTCATCTGTCCGTATTATGATTTCGTCTGTCTGTCCGAACCATGATTCTGTTTATCTGTAAAGAACACGATTCTGTATGTCTGTCTGGATCATGACTCTGTCCGTCAGTCTGATTTATGGTTCTGTTCGTTATATTTCTGTGACTCCGGTTCGGACTATGTTTATATCTGTTATGTTCTGCTTTACATACTCGGTACATTTTTCGTACTGACCCCCGTTCTTCGGGGGCTGCGCTACATGCCCGCAGGTACCGACGCACCAGGTGATACGCCGCCAGCGTAGGTTTCTGATTCAGCTGTTTTGAAGAGCTCCTTTGATCCGGAGCGTATATTTTTGGTATATATCTCCCGTCTTCTGTATACTCTATATGTATGGATATTCTGGGTACGGCGGGGCCCTGTCCCGTCATATGATTCTGTATGTCTGTAGAGGCCTGTAGATAGATGTGTGGGTTACGGGTTTCGTCTGTATGTTAGCCTTATCGGCTTATCTGTAAATGTCTGTATGTTCAGGTATATATATATATGTTTGTGCGCGTGCCGTATTTGTATCGGCCTACTTTTGTAACTTCTGTTTTAAAAAGAAAAAAAATTTCGTATGATTCGAAATTCGGTCGGGTAGGTATGTACGGGCACCCAGTTAGGGTACCAGTCGCGGCCCACGGGGTTGGGTCGTGACAGTATTGTGGCGGAACAACAATAGAGAGGAGATGACCCGGGAAGCCGAAGAAGAGATGAAGGGGAAATATCCCTAATTATTTCCTACGCCTACGGGCAATCTAAGCTTCTAAAACGGATATGTTAAATGATCGTATGTGACAACTATAAAGGAGACCTCCCCGAAGTATTATAATACACCATGAGACCAGTTCAACATTCGAGGACGAATGTTCTAAAGGGGGGGAGGATGTTATATCCCGCATTTTGTACATTCGGATAATTCAAGATAATCGCGGGAAGTAAGGGCAAGGCCATATTTTGATCTTGTTTAACACACAAGTGTTTATGAAAATGATTGATGTGGAAATATTAAGAAAGGCTAGAGGTAAAAAGGGAAATTCACTAGATGGCTCATGGAAATATTGAGGAAGGCTAAGGGCAAATTTTGAATTAGGAAAATAATTTTTCATGAATTACAAAACAAGAGGAAAAAATAAAATAGTCTTGAACAAAAGGCCAAGTGGGCCGTGTAAATGGAGTGGGCCTTGGCCCATATGGATACTAAATATGTGTAAATAAAAAAGGACTAATTAGTCATATTTTTTTTTCATCTTCATCCTTTAGAGAGTTCAACAAACTTGGAGAAAGAAAAGGAAAGGCCATTCGGCCATGGCAAGGAAAAATGGAGGTCCAAAAATATTGATCAAAAAATATATTTTCTTCTATCTAATCAACCAATTGGAAGGTCCCTAGCAAAGTGAAGTAGTCTTTGGAGCAAGAAAAACATCTATTCTTGCAAGGAGCAACCTTAGCCAAGCAAGAAGATAAGTGGAAAAGGTAAGGTTTAATCCTCTTTCAATGTGTTATGGATGATTTGTACATGTTGTAGTATGTAGAAATGGATGGAATCTATGAAAATATGGAGGTTGTGTGTTGGCCGTGTATGTCTAGGTGTTGTGTAGGGATGATGAACTAATTTTATCTAGTATTTTGGTTGTTGTTGTAATGGGATCTATGATGAAAATGAAAGTTTAATGATTCAAGATGAAGTTGAAATTGTTGTGGGCTGTTTTAGAAGCCAATGTGATTTGAATGTAGCTTCTTGTATTTATGGAAAATAATGTTGTTAGTATGTAAATTGTTGGTGTAGCTCATGAATTTGAAAGAAGAAAATGTGTTGTTATTGTTCTTGTTGAATTTGGAAGGTTTCGGGTGGAGTATTGGTTAGATTATCTCGAATATTATGCGGATTGTTTGAAGTGTTTTTGAACATTGTTTGAATGGTTTCGGATTAATACTTGAATATGTGAGCAATTATGAATTGAATATAAGTGAAACGCCGTCGACGTTTGTAAAAAGAAGTTGCTGACGTCGGAATGCGTTTTGAATTGATTGTTGATATTGTTAGAATGATTGTTGGTATTGTTGTTGGTAATTTGGCCGAGTTGAATTCTCGGATTTGTTGTTGATGATTTGGCGGAGTTGGATTCTCGGGGTTAGTTGTATTTACAGGGGAAATGCTGCCGAAATTTCTGTAAATAAAGTGTTGGTTACGGATTGGACTTCTGGGTATCTATAGCTAATGTTTGGTATATACTAATATTGTTGTAGATCTTACGAAGCCAAAGACTTAAATTCGGATTAGCTTAGGAAGCGGGCAAGGTATGTAAGGCTTACCCTTTCTTTCTTTTGGCATGATCCTTATGAAACAAGCAGATGACGTATATGTATGATCTCAAAGAAATTCCTATTCTTAGAGCCACTAGGATGGCTAATATTCTTGATTTCCATAAGCTACTTCATATGGTTTTGATATGTATCTATGATTTCCGAAGCTCTATTTGATATGTTTCCGAGTTTGTCTATGATTCTTATTCACTTCCGACATGAGTATGCTCGATATAGTTGAGCTTAGTGTATGGTTGAATAACGAGTAAAGCATAAAGAGTTCATGTCTCCAAAAGAGTTCTATAAGTACTAAAGTCTCTAACTTTTGTATACATTCTGGGATTGTTTTGGAAATGTTCGTAGAGGTTCTGTGGTAAAAATGTCCATAATTTTCTCATACTAAACCGGATTGACTTGAAACATGTTTATGATCCTCGAGTGTCGATTTGCGTTCCTACCTATCGAGTCTTGATTTATATGCATATAGTTTCTCACTACTCTGCTCGTGGATGCCTCAATATGTCCTTCACTGAGCCCGGGCCAGGATACGTTCTCGTGCGTACTCCACTGCATTGTTCACCTAGTCCCTCTCACTTGCGGGCCGAGACATGTTATATGTATATGTATATGATGATATGATGATACGGGGATGGTGGCCAGGATGGCGGATGATGACTTCATTCACCGAGACCCGCAATAGAGGGCCGGTACACGTTATGCATACATGATATATGATGTTGACATGCATGATTCTATCCACCGAGTCCCTGACTAGAGGGTCGGGACACGTTATGTATATATGATATATGATGTTGACATTCATGATTCTATCCACCGAGTCCCTCACTAGAGGGTCGGGTCACGTCATATGTATACATGATATATGATGTTGACATGCATGACCTTATTCACCGAGTCCCTCACTAGAGGGCCGGGACACGTTATATATATATATGTGTGTGTGTGTGTGTGTGTGTGTGTGTGTGTGTGTGTGTGTGTGTGTGTATGATTCATGATTTGAAATGCACGACTTCATTTCATAAGGAAAACGTATTGATGATTTTAACAGTCATACTGGTTCTGGTGAATTTCTATTTTGGGCTATGATCCCATGAACTGTACTTCATGCCTTACATACTCGGTACATATTCCGTACTGACCCCCTCTTCTTCCGGGGCTGCGTTTCATGCCCGCAGGTACAGACGTTCACGTGAGTGACCCGACAACTTAGGCCATCCATTCTGCTGCTTTGGAGTGCTCCCTTGTTCTGGAGCCTACATTTTGGTACAGACTCTTCCGTCGCATATATGTATGTATATATTCAGGGGTACGGCGGGGCCCTGTCCCGTCATATGATTATGTGGTCTTTGTTAGAGGCCTGTAGACATGTATGTGGATCATGGGTTGTTATGGTTCAGTTATGTCTGTGTGATTTGCGTCTTAAGCGGTCCTATTTGCTGGGACAGCCTTAACGGCTTGTATGTATGTATACGTATGTATATGTTTTTGGGCGATATGTTTTACGATAGCCTTGCCGGCTTCTGTGTGATACCTTTGTTATATGTGACCGCTTAAGACGACATCTGACCTTTGTATCTATATAAGTCAGTGTGCGCCAAATCTGGATTTTCCATTTGTATGCCGATTTTGGTAAGTGAGTGTGTACGGGTGTCCAGCTCGGGCACTAGTCACGGCCCACGGGGTTGGGTCGTGACACCCGGGTACCCGTCATGGCCCCTAGCCGGGTCGTGACAAGATGTCTATCGGAGGTAGTACGACCTTATGTCACTCTGAGAGTTCTAGTTGCTCATTCTACTTATACATTGCATTCATTATACGTATGCATATTAACCCTTAACCACAAGGCGTTATATACGCATATACTATATGTATATGGGGTATGGGAAAAGGGATAGTATACGCATTACCACCTGAGCAGCTGGTGGACAGTGGTGATGATGATGATGATATAAGGATCAGACTGTACGTTCCTCGGTACTATCATATGATATATGGATCGGGCCGTACATTACACGACACTAACTTGTATATGGATCGGGTTGTACGTTCCTCAGCACTAACAGTTATATTATGACCTATGCATATTTTACGCTCTGGAGGCACATTTATGTTATACAGAGTTATATAGATGTTCCGAGATGTTCAGCTACAGATGCATTCACATATTAAGATTCGCTTTCCTATTTCGGATGTCTTTCGTGATCCTATATGTTTGTTGTTCTTATGCCTTAAATACTCGATATATTATTAGTACTGACTCCCTTATTGCTCGGGGGGCTGCGTTCATGCAATCAGGTTCAGGTAGACAGACAGGCAGTCCAGCTTAGTAGGACTTCCACTCAGCAGTAGTTGGTGCGCTCCACTTGATCCGGAGCTGCAGTCTATTTTGGTATGCCATTTTGAGATGTATATGTATATATGGGTATAGCGTGGCCCTGTCCCATCCTTTCTACAGCTTTCCATTCTATTAGAGGTCTGTAGACAGTTATATGTAGTTGGCACGTGATGTAGCTTTGTCGGCTCTCATTCTTTTGTTGTACAGCATATGTGGCAGCCTAATTGGCTTGTATTGTTATTTTCAGTTTATATGTGTATATATATATATATATATATATATCTGTGTGTGTGTGTGTGTGTGTCTGTGTGTCTGTGTGTGTGTGTGTGTGTTTGTGTGTGTGCATACATCAATAGTTGACGGTTCTTGATGCATATCTCTTGGTGTTGTTCTTATATGATTCTGCTTAATTCAGTTATAAGTCATGTATGGGCCACCCTACCCCTTTAATGAGCTCTAGGTACGAGTATAGGGGTGCTTAGTCAATAAAGGCTAGACACTCATTATGGCTCATCAGTTTGGGTCGTGACAGAAGTGGTATCAGAGCAGTTTCGTGCTAGGGTTGTCTACAGACCGTGTCTAGTAGAGTCTTGTTTATAGGTGTGTTGGGCACTACACTTATAAACAGGAGAATACAGGATATTTAGGATGTTGTCATTCTTTCTCTCTTAGATCATGCGATAGAGCCGTGTGTTAAGAGTTCACCTTCTGAAAATTTGTTCTGATTTTAGCGATGCCTCGCAAAAAAGCTACAGCTACCCAGAAAGGCAAGGGAGTGGCCAGTAAGGCCACTAGCCGTACTCAGCAGGCTACCAAGGCTCGGTGCAAGTCTCAGAGTGAGAGCCCATCTCAGACTTCGCATACCCCCCCTCCAGCACCTGTCCCAACGCCCCCAGTTCCTCAGCCAGATGTACCGAGCCAGGATATGCTAGATGCTATACAGCTATTGACCAGATTGGTAGCCTCTCAGGCTCAGCGTAAGGGAGTTGGTGTTGATCAGGAAGACCGAGATAGTAGTGTGAGGGTTAAGAATTTCCTCAGGTTAGATCCTCCAGAGTTTTCCTTGTTGAGGCAAAATATGGATCCTCAAGACTTTATTGATAGTATGCAGAGGATTTTAAGGGTTATGCACGCTGATGAGGTCAAGTCGGTAGAGTTGGCTTCTTATAGGCTCCGTGACGTTGCAGTGCAGTGGTATCAGACATGGGAGCGATCTAGGGGAGAGAATGCCCCTCCAGCCATTTGGCGAGAATTTTCAAAAGCCTTTATTCATCATTATTTGCCGCCAGAGATTCAGTGGGCTCGAGCAGATAGGTTTTTGCACATTCAGCAGGGCAGTATGAGTGTTCAGGAGTACATTGTATACTTTGATTAATTGGCTAGATATGCCCCAGCTATGGTGGCTGAGATGGAGGATCGAGTTCATCGTTTCGTGGTTGGTCTAGGGCCACATTTGATTGATGAGTGTACGATAGATGCGTTATAGCCGGGTATGCATATTTCCCATATATAGGCATATGCACAGAATCTGGAAGATCGTAAGCATCAGCGGAGGACAGAACGTGAACGTAACCAGGGCCATGGTAAGAGGGCTAGATCGTCAGATATGGTTAGAGAGTTTAGGGGAGGACGGAGACAGCAGCATTCCCGGTATCCATTCCATTCAGCAGGGAGTGCACCTCTGCAGTTTTCAGGCCAGAGATTTGATCGGCCTTTTATTTTCGGAGCGGGTCAGAGTTTTAGAGCTTCAGCTTCTCAGTACATACCGGAGCCAGGCCAGGTGAGACCACCTTTTTCGCGGTGTGCCTAGTGTGGTAAGCTGTACGCTGGACAGCGTCGATTGGGATCAGATGCTTGTGGCCAGCCAGGCCATAAGATGAGGGAGTGTCCGACGATGGGCGGTATAGATATTTTTCAGCCTACAAGGTCCGTAGCTGGTTCTTCTTCATCTATACGCCCTCCAGGGCAAGGTTCTCAGACACCGGCAGGACGTGGTAGAGCAAGGAGTGCAGCATCTGGTTCGAGCGGTCCTCAGAACTGCATCTATGCACTAGCTGGTAGACAGGATCGTGAGTCGTCTCCTGACGTTGTTACAGGTATATTATCAATCTCCTCCTGTGATGTATACGCCCTGATTGACCCAGGTTCCACTTTGTCATATGTTACTCCATTTGTTGCTGGCAAGTTTGGGATCGAGCCTGAATCGATTAAACCGTTTGAGGTGTCTACGCCAGTTGGTGATCCAGTTATGGCTAAGCGAGGCTCTGTAGTGATAGTTTGTAATCACCATACCCTAGAAGATTTGATTGAGTTAGACATGATTGATTTTGATATTATTATGGGCATGGATTGGTTAGCTTCCTGTTATGCTAATGTTGATTGCAGAACAAAGATAGTTCGATTCCAGTTTCCAGGTGAGCCAGTCTTAGAGTGGAAGGGAAATGCTACTTCGCTGAGGGGTAGGTTTATTTCCTACCTTAAGGCAAGAAAGATGATTAGAAAAGGGTATATTTATCACCTAGTTCGGGTTCAGGATGTACAAGCAGAGCCACCGATCCTTCAGTGTGTCCCTGTGGTCAATGAGTTTCCAAAGGTGTTTCCAGATGAGCTTCCAAGCATCCCGTCGGAATGAGAGATTGATTTGACTATTGATCTATTGCCAGATACTCAGCCAATATCTATTCCTCCTTATAGAATGGCACCTGTGGAGTTGAAATAATTGAAGGAGTAATTGAGGGATTTACTCGAGAAGGGCTTTATTAGGCCCAGTACATCACCGTGGGGAGCACCGGTATTATTTGTAACAAAGAAGTATGGCTCTTTGCGAATGTGTATTGATTACAGGCAATTGAATAAAGTGACTATAAAGAATAAGTATCCGCTCCTGAGGATTGATGATTTATTTGACCAGCTGCAGGGTGCCAGAAGATAGATTTGAGATCGGGATATAATCAGGTTAGGGTGAAGGAGGAAGACATTTCGAAGACGGCATTCAGGACTGGATATGGGCACTATGAGTTCTGTGTCATGTCATTCGGGTTAAATAATGCTCTAGCTATATTAATGGACTTGATGAATCGTGTATTCAGACAGTTCTTAGATTTGTTCATGATTGTGTTTATAGATGATATTTTGGTTTATTCACCGTCAGAGGCTGAACATGCAGATCATCTATGTGCAGTGCTTAGAATTCTTCGAGATAGAGAATTATATGCGAAGTTTTCCAAGTGTGAGTTCTGGTTAAACTCTGTGGCTTTTCTTGGTCACATTATTTCAGATGAAGGTGTTAGGGTAGATACTCAAAAGATTGAAGCTGTAAAGAATTGGGCAAGGCCCACGACACCAACAGAGATATGTAGTTTCTTGGGTCTAGCAGGATATTATAGAAGGTTCATGGAAGGATTTTCTTCTCTTTCAGCCCCATTAACCAAGTTGCCTCAGAAATCAGCTGAGTTCCAGTGGATAGATGCATGTGAGCGAAGTTTTCGAAAATTGAAGGACAAGTTGACCTCAGCACCCGTCTTGACTCTTTCGGAGGGAAAAGATGGCTATGTGATATATTGTGATGCTTCAGGTATTGGATTGGGATGTGTATTAATGCAACACGATAAGGTTGTTGCCTATACTTCTAGACAGCTGAAGAAGCACGAAAAGAATTATCCAACCCATGATCTTGAGTTAGCTGTAGTGATCCATGCCTTAAAGATGTGGAGACACTACTTATACGGTGTTCATGTTGATATTTATACTGATCACAAGGGCCTCCAGTATATCTTTAAGCAGAAAGACTTGAATTTACGTCAGAGGCGATGGCTAGAGTTGCTGAAAGATCATGATGTTTATATTATGTACCATCCTGGGAAGGCCAATGAAGTAGATGATGCTATTAGTCGTAAATCCATGAGTAGTCTGTCATATGTGCAGCCAGAGAAAAGGGAGATAGTCCGCGAAGTTCGTCAGTTGGCTAGCCTTGAAGTTCAGTTGTTAGATTCAGGTGATACAGGAGTTACAGTTCAGGATACAGCGATGTCATCTTTTGTAGCTGAGATAAAGGAGTGTCAGTATGAAGATCATGTTTTAGTTCATTATCGGGATACAGCTCCTCAGAAAGAAAAGACACCCTTCGTGATCACAGGAGATGGAGTACTCAGGTATAGAGGTAGATTGTGCGTTCCTAATGTTGCAGGACTTCCTCAGCAAGTTATGCTGGAAGCCCACTATTCTCGCTATTCTATTCATCTGGGCACAACAAAAATATACCATGATCTCAAGAAAGATTATTGGTGGGATGTATGAAAAGAGATATAGCAGAATTTGTCGCTCAATGTCCGAATTGTCAGCAAGTTAAGATAGAGCACTAGAAGCCCAGAGGTTTATTTCAGGCTATGGGGATTCTGACATGGAAATGGGAGGTAATTAATATGGATTTTATTATAGAATTTCCCCGTACTCAACGGAAGTATGATTCAATATGGGTCATAGTTGATAGGCTTATAAAGTCAGCTCACTTTCTGCCTTTCAGAACTACTTATTCAGCTGAGGATTATACGAAGCTCTACCTTAGAGAGATTGTACGACTTCATGGTGTTCCTTCAGCCATTATTTTTTACAGAGGGGCGCAGTTCACAGCTAACTTCTGAAGATCTTTTCAGAATGGATTGGGGACTCCGATGAGTCTTAGTATTGCGTTTCATCCTCAGACAGATGGACAAGCGAAGCATACTATACAGACACTTGAGGACAGGCTAAGAGCTTGTGTGATTGACTTTCGAGGTAGCTGGGATGATCATTTGCCTCTTATTGAGTTTGCATATAATAACAGTTATCATTCTAGCATCCAGATGGCTCCTTATGAGGCTTTGTACGGGCGGAGATGTAGATCACCTATAGGATGGTTTGATGTTGTAGAAAATCAGCTAGTAGTCCCAGACTTAATACAGCAAGCAGTTGACAAAGTGAAGGTGATTCAAGAAAGGTTACTACAGGCGCAGAGTCGACAGAAATCCTATGCAGATAATCGGCGGCGCAAGTTAGAGTTTGAAGTAGGCAATTGGGTCTTCCTGAAAGTTTCACCTATGAAGGGAGTGATGAGATTTGGCAAGAAGGGTAAGCTGAGCCCTCGGTACATTGGGCCATATAGAATCATTCGTACAATGGGCATGGTAGCATATGAGCTAGAACTACCTTCTGAGTTGGAGTCTGTACATCTAGTATTCCATGTGTCCATACTTTGTAAGTGTATAGGAGATCCCTTGAGAATTGTACCGATAGATGATATCTAGGTGACTGAGCAGTTATCATACGAAGAGACCCAGTAGCTATATTGGATAGACAAGTTCGTCGATTGTGAACTAAGGATGTGGCTTCCGTTTCTGTGGAGAAATAATAATGTTGAAGAAATGACTTGGGAAGCTGAAGAGGAAATGAAAGCTAAATACCCGTATTTTTTTCGCTCAGTCTGAGGCATCATCTTCTCCAGGTATTGGTTTCATTTATAGTTATTGTGATTGGTTATGTGAGGCCATGGTGTTGTATATTTTAGCATGCGGCCCTGTGTGGCATTATTTTGGGCTGTTGTGTACAGGTTGGATTGGTATATTTACATGGGAGACTCTATCGAAATTTTTATGGCCCATGACTTGTATGAACATTCGAGGACGAATGTTTCAAAAGGGGGAGAATGTTACATCTCTTGTTTCCGTCGCAAGAAAGTCCTTGGCTTATGGGTGGTTTATACTGTTATAGCCCGTGTTTTGAACGCTTGGAAATTTCAAAGCCGTCGTGGAAAGTTAGGGGCGAGATCATTTTCAAAAATTATTTTAACATACGAGTTGTTGAAAATATTATTTATGGTTATTACTAGTATGGAAAGATTGAGAGAGGTTAAGGGCGAAAGGAGAAATTCGCAAAATGATCAATGGAAATAATGTGGGAACTTAGGGGCAAAATGGTAATTTCACAAGGCATTCAAAAAAAAGCCATATTGGCCGAAAATAGAAGGGGAAAATATGCATATGGACAAGCTTGCATGGCAAGAATAATTAAGTCATCTTTTTAAATTTTCAAGAAAAGTCTAGAAAAAGAAAGGTGAAAAAGAAAAGAAAAATCTAGAGAGGGGCATGTGCCCGTCACATGCCACTATAACTATATATATATATATATATATATATATATATATATATATATATATATATATATATATATATATATATATATGTACAAGTCTTAAAAGAACAAGACAATTCATCATTTTAAGGTCTAGAAAATTCAAGAGAGAGGGAGAGAAAAAGGAGAAGAAGGGCACGGCCATAGGGGCTGGCCGAACCAGCCCCATGAGTTGATCATGGAAAAACAATCTTTCTTCATGCTTCCATACTAATTGGAAGGTCCTCGTCGACGTGGAGTAGTTGTTGGAACAAAAAGATCGTTCGTTGTTGCCATATGTACTTCTAGCCGAGAAGAGGAAGTGGAGAAGATGAATGGAAAGGTATGGTTCAATCCTCTCTTGCATGTTTTATAGATGTGTTGGATGTATTATGGTACATGAAAATGGATGAAAACCATGAAAGGGTGTGTGTTGTAGTTGAGTCGTGTGTATGGGCTGTTTTGAGTAGAAAGAATGAACAAATTTTACTTAGTCTTATGATTGTTATTGTTATGGATGATTCATGCACGTTGTAGTATGTGGAATTGGAAGAAATTCATGAAATATGGACTTGTTGGTGTTGGCCATGTACATGTAGTGTTGGCCGTATGGTCCCCTTTTGTGTAGTTGGGAATGAATAAATCGTCGTTACTATTTTGGGTGGTCGTCGTTGTGAGTTCTATGATGGAAAATGAAGTTTTAATAATCCAAGTTAAGATTATAATTGTGTGGGCTGATTTGGAGGCTAATATGACTGTAATGTAGTTTTGATGTGGTTTCTTGAATTTATGAAATGAAGTTGTAAATGTATGTATTGTGACATAATGTGTGAATTTGGAAGGAAAGAATGTGTTTGGTGTTGTTCTCGGGCTTGGGGACAATTTCGGGTGAGTTGGAACCTTGCTCGAGTCGTTTTGGAAAATTTTGTGAATTGTTGGAAATGTTATGGAATCATGTTTGAATGGTTATTGATTATATATCTTGATTTGAACGTAATTGGAATATCGTCGCATTATGCGAAAGAAGGTTGCTAATGTTAAAGTGCGTTTACATTAACGGTCAATGTTGTTAGAATGTTTGTTGTCATTGTTGTTGATATTGTGGCCGGGTCAAATTCCCGGATTGTTGTTGTTGTTGATTGGGAGCCGAGCCGTATTCTCGGGGTTGGTATATTTACAGGGGAGGTGCTGCCGAAATTCCGACAGGATACAAGTGAATGTGTTTGAAAGGTTAAGGCAGGTATATGATAATGAAACTAACGAATGGATGGATTCTCCTGCATGTAGACAAACAAATTGGATGCATAAGCGTAGCTGGAGGTCGCAGCACAGGTATGTAAGGCTTACCCTTCCTTTCTTTTGGCATGTCCTAGTTGTAATAGGCTATGATACGAGCCTCGAGGGAAACTCTATTCCTAGAAATCCGAGCTTGATTTGGACCCCTATTCATTCAGTGAAATTGAACTAAGAACCTTATGCTTTGATGGAAACATAGTTTGAACGTCTGTAACTTCTACAAATGAAACCGGATTGCCCTGAAACCTTCATGGATGACTCTATAAGGCTAAATGTTCATAGTTTATATACGCCACCTCGACTTAATCCGAGGTGGGCCCATAATTCCGGAACCCCATTTGTATTGCTCTATTGGACTCATTTCTGCATAGTAATTAAAAGAAACTTAGGCTATTGTTCTGGATTTGTTATGAACTGTATGTACTCTCTGATATAAGTATCTGGAAATTCTGATATGAGTATTCCTATATAGGCATTTGGATACAAGTATTTTCGATATGGATATTTTGACAAAAGTATTTTGACGTAAGTACTCCGATACAAGAAATTTGACGTAAACATTTTGATAGAAGTATTCGGATAAAGTATTATGACATGAGTCTTCTGAAATAAGTATTCGACATAAGCATTCTGAGACAAGATTTCTGATGTAAGTGTTCTATTATAAGTATTCTACTATGAACATTCTGATATAAATATCCTGATGAGAGCATTTGGTATAAGTGTTCTGATATGAGAGATTATGCTACAAGTAACTTGGAATATGTATCCTGATTGAGTAAAAGCGATATAAGTACTTTGATAGAAATATTCTGATAAAAGTAATTTGACATAAGTATTCGGTAATAAGTAATCTGTTATGGATATTCTGAGAATATGTTTGATTAATCTATTGAGTCTGAATTATGTGCATTCGGTTTCTCACTATTCTGCTCGTGCATATGTTATGATTTCCTTCACCGAGTCTCGGGTATGTATCGTGCGGATGGTTCGCCGAGTCCTCTGTTGAGGGCCGGGTTCCATATATGAATTCTGAAGTGTGATGTGTCCGGTTCCGGGGTACTGTGTTATATGTCCGTCCCCGGTTACTGAGGATATACTATGAAGTATGATGTGTCCGGGCTCGGGGTGCCGTGTTGTCTGTCCGCCCTCGGGTACCGTGGTTATGTTATGATGTGTGACGGAGATCGGAGCAAATTTTCTGAAATATGATGTGTTGTGGCGCCAAAGGTAGGAGTGGCGACCACGTTCCTATGTTATCGTGCGCATCCCTTGGCATTGTTCACCGTTTCCTCGGCGTGTTATCTGTCCCCGAGGTTACCATGTATATGATAGGATGTGGCCGGTTCCTCGGCGTGTTATCTGTCCCCGAGGTTACCATGTATATGATAGGATGCGACCGGTCCCTCGGCGTGATATTTGTCCCCGAGGTTACCGTATGTATGATATGGTATTTGTCCTGGCGTGGTATATGTCCCCGGGGTTACCGCGTATGTGATATGATATCCGATTCCGATATGCATGACTTGTGTTGGAGAGTAAGCATTCTGACCTTCCGTATATTCTGTATTCTGTTTGCTATATGACATCATTTGAGTAATTTGTACATTCTGTAATCCGTCTGGCATACGAGATGAGTAAGTATGATTCGTGTCTGGAAAAGAAAAATAATAAGTGTTTGGTATTCTGGATAAGCTATTTGTATGTTGTTCTTTCTGTCTCAGTCATGGTTTCGTTTTCTGTACTCATGCCTTACATACTCAGTACATATTCCGTACTGACCCCCTCTTCTTCGGGGGCTGCGTTTCATGCCGCGCAGGTACCCACAAGTGGATAGACGAGATTAGCTGAAGATGATCCAGTGGATTGGCGGCTCCATTTCCTCCAGGAGTGCTGCCGAATCAGAGTATGTATGCTGTGATGTCTGATCAGTATTAGAGACTTTCCAGACAACGTCGTGGGTAATGATAGTCAGTCCGTAAGCGGCTCCATCAGCCGATATGTCATTTTGTGTTATGTAGTAAATTTCATATAATTACAGATTTGTTAAATTCTGGAAATAGTAAGCAGTAAATTTTGAAAGCTCAACATGTATTTTATTTGTAATTGACTTTCAGAATTCAAAAAAAAAACATTAGGTGTGTAATCAGGGTCTGCGGGTTCGCTCGGCTCTGTATGTGGGGTCGAGTTCCCATCACACCCTAATAAGGTTAGGGTGTGACATATACCCTTAGTATCGAGATCCGTACCTGAGTTTTTGGGATATTAAGTGCCTTACCTCGTGTGTGCCAAAGTATGCGTTCTTTGCAATGCGATAGGATTAAAAGTTAAACGAATCGAATCGACGCGAGTCGGAGCAACTCAGGAAAACCTGCAGAACCAGTCCACATTGACAGGCCGTCGACACGATGACGAGCCGTCGTTGTGGGCCGTCGGTATACCGCCGTCTTTGAATCCTCTGGTGGCAGAATGACGGAGCCAGTCGACGGTCGTCGACACTTCGACGAGCTGTCGACTCGCACCGCTGGAACTTTCTTGATCCATCTATATATATGTAGCCCCACCATTTTATTCCTTATTTTCTCATTCCCAAACCATATCAAACCCTAGAGTATTTCCCCCTCAATATTTTCCATCATATTGGAGGAATTCTAGCAAGATCCGAGCCCCGTAAACCCGAACTAGTGAAGGAAACAGGTTGTTCTAGGGTTTCATTGAAGTTTTGGAGCTTGAAAGTTTAGTTGAATTTGATTCTTGGTATTCTAGTCCCTTCAAGGTATGCATATGATTCCTACCTTTGTATTTAAGTTAATTATCAAGAGTTTAGTGGTTTTAAGTAAAGGAAATATAGTTATGGAAGTGGTAAGTTGAATAAGGGTAAAATAGGATTAAGGGATGTTTTGAGGGATGATTTGGAATAGATTCGATATATTTTTATATGTAGGTATTGATATTGTTGTTATTGGTGTTGTTGTTGATGTTTAGGTTGAATTGGAAATTGAGGGATTAGTAAGTTTACGAAGGAGATGCTGTCCGAACTTCGTTAAGCTCCATCCGTACTTAAATTGGTTAATAAGTAAGGTAAATGGTGTAATTGTGGCCTATGTTGTTTTGATTGTGGACTTACGAGTTCGAGAAGTAGAAGTTGGACGATTAGATACGCTTCAAGGTAGGTTAAGGCTGTCTTTTCTTTCATTTTGGCATGATCCTTATAATATGAACGAACGAATGAATGAACGAACTTCCATACTACTCTACTCTTAAAAGCATAAGGCGTACTTTAGTCTTGATGATCCTATACCCTTTTATGATTGTTACTTCTGTTCTTGGGTCCTGAGATTTCGTATATCTATGATGTTAGCTCAAAAGATGTCTATCGGAGGTAGTACGACCTTATGTCACTCTGAGAGTTCTAGTTACTCATTCTACTTATGCATTTCATTCATTATACGTATGCATATTGACCCTTGACCAAAAGGTGTTATATACGCGTATATTATATGTATATGGGGTATAGGGAAAGGGATAGGCATTATAGACGCATTACCACCTGATCAGCTGGTGCACAGTGCTGATAATGATGATGATATATGGATCGGGTCGTACGTTCCTCGGCACTATCATATGATATATGGATCGGGTCGTATATTCATCGGCACTAACATGTATATGGATCGGGTTCTACGTTCCTCAGCATTAACAGCTATATTATGACCTATGCATATCATACGCTCTGGAGGCACATTCATGTTATACAGAGTTATACATATGTTCCCAGATGTTCAGCTACAGATGCATTCATATATTAAGATTCGCTTTCCTGTTTCGGATGTCTTTCATGATCTTATATGTTTGTTGTTCTTATGCCTTACATACTCGATATTTTATCAGTACTGACTCCTCTATTTCTCGAGGGGCTGCGTTCATGCCCGCAGGTTCAGGTAGACAGACAGGCGGTCCAGCTCAGTAAGACTTCCACTCAGCAGTAGTCGGTGCGCTCCACTTGATCAGGAGATGCAGTCTTTGGTATGCCATTTTGAGATGTATATGTATATATAGGTATGGCGGGGCCCTGTCCCGTCCTTTCTACAACTTTCCATTCCATCAAAGGTCTGTAGACAGTTGTATGTAGTTGGCACGTGATGTAGCCTTGTTGGCTCTCATTCTTTTGTAGTATAGCATATGTGGCAGCCTAATCGGCTTGCATTGTTATTTTCAGTATATATATATATATATATATATATATATATATATATATATATATATATATATATATATATATGTGTGTGTGTGTGTGTATGTGTGTGTGTGTGTGTGTGTGTGTGTGTGTGTGTGTGCATACACCGATAGTTGACGGTTTTTTATGCAATCTCTTGGTGTTGTTCTTGTATGAGTCGGTGTAATTCAGTTATAAGTCATGTATAGGCCACCATACCCCATTAGTGAGCTCCAGGTACGACTATAGGGGTGCTTGGTCAATAGAGGTCAGACACTCGTCACGGCTCATCAGTTTGGATCGTGACAAGAGCCCATTCAGTTTAGTATTTTGAAAACAAAATGATATAAGTCATTTTTTGGGCTAAGGATCCACTTGACTCTTTTGGTATAAATCTATAGCTAAGAAAACATGGCCGAGGGCCACGTTTTAATAGCCAAAATAAGGTGTTTTTGGGCTAGAAAACGAAGATAGATTTCAAGTCAAATTTTTTTCCTTAAAATAAAATCTGGGACTTTGCTCATACAAAAAGAAATAGCGAGCATCCTTTTTCAAAATAAATACATGTCATTGGGCCATGAAACTAAATTTCATTTTCAAAATAATAATCTTAATAATGTCCTATATGTTCAAAATCATCTCCCCCCTTTTTTTGGTAAAACTGAAACGGTCCACTCCTTATACATCCAATTATAAAATTTTAGGTAAGGAGGTTCTAGAAATGTATTAAACGGATTAACCCGGTCCATGTGTGAGTCAAGCATGAATAAAACCTATTTGCCCAGACTATAAAGTAAATAAACTTTCTATCCTTTCATGGAAAAACTACTATCCTTATATATAAAAGGAACTAATTATATCCGGATATTATAAATCGAAACCCAAATACCCTATATGTAAAGGGAATATATTCAATTCTTTTCAAAAAATGATATGCAAAATGACAGGCTTTCTTTCGGGAAATAAACACTAAGTAAACTGTTCATGCAAATACTCACAAATTGGAATTCGAAGGTTAACCGTATAGTATGAATCCTTAATACTAGGGTGCCTAACACCTTCCCTAGGGGATCACCAGAACCCTTACCTAGAACTTTGGATTAAGAAGGATTTTTCACAGTGTATGAATAAACCCGTCAAAACTAGTTTTCTTAATTTCCTAAAAATTAGGTGGTGACCTTTTTAAAACAAAGTCTGAAAGAGCACCAATGATTTCGAAGTAGCTTTTCCGAGCGCTAACCCCGCCCGCGAAAATGCGAACTGTTACACTTATTCCATTTAACAGAAAAAAAATCCATGACTCTTATGTAAAGGCAGATAGGGGTGCAGCATCGGATCAAACTTGGGACACACTTGCTCAAGTTTTACGTATACAACTGATATACATGGAGGATTGGCCAACTTGTGCATCAAGGGATCAAACCTGGGACATATGTTGGTTGACAAGAGGAGGAAGAACATTTCACATATGCATAATAAATGGGATTAACAGCTCATTTATTCAAGTTTTAGTTTTATCATATTCTTAATTTAGCAATTTGTAGTGCCAACTTAAGTCATCATATAAGACTTGGGTTGGTCGTTAGCTTAATTCTTGCATTTTATTAGCCATTTTGGCACTCTCTGTAAAGACGCTTTATTTTGTGCTTTTTTGAAAATTTATAAATCAGCACTAGGCTCACAAGCCTAGTGGACTTTGCTAAAAAAAAAAAAAAAAAAAAAAAAAAAAAAAAAAAAAAAAAAGGCAGATAGGGTTGATAGACAGATTGTCAGAAGTTGGAAAGGGTCATAGCATGAGCAGTCAGGAAGGCGTTAGATCTATTACAGATATCACTCACCGTCTCACACCGCCAGATTCACTCTCAAATTGATGGTATTGAGAGACAAGTGCTCGAATTGGAGAAAGTACCGTCCGTGGTTGATATGGGGACGGTCAAGAAAGACATTGCTCAGCTGAAGGACGAGATCCTCGCGTTGCTGGTGAAGGAGGGGGGAATACTTGCAGACCCTCCTCAACCAACACCATTGATTGATTTGGCTTCACTGGTGCCGGTTGTGCGTTTGAGGAGAAATAATTCTCCACCCCAAGATAGAGGCAAGAGGCCGAGATCCGAGGATGACGATAAAGGGGTGGATCCACTAGAAGAAGAGAGGCGCCAAGTGAAGAGGGCCACCCGACAGTCCATGCTTGACACCCATTTCACAGGGGCATCTTCCAGCAAAGATCCCCCCCCCCCCCCGGTGGAGCAGGCGGTGCCTAGTATTATGGTACTCTTGGAGGTGACTACTACTGTCCTCAAGGAGGACCCGCTCGCATAGAGCCAGCCGGAGCCTCCCATCAGTACCACTGGCCCAGTAGATGATCCAGCAGCAGTTCGTCCTGACGAGGTGGCGATAACTCAGGATGGGCAGAGCACCTAGGGCGCCTCAGGTAATCATAACCCTTTGTTTTTACTTATTTACATGCTTTGGGGACAATGCATGATTTTTAGTTGGGGGTGGGCTATCTGATTTCTATTGTATTTTGTAGATATGTGTTTAGGACCCCCTCGGCTTTTCTTTGCCAGAGTTCTTTTCCTGAGGGGTTTTATTTCGGTTACAACTGGCATGTTTAGGTTGTTTAGGTAAAATAGAGTAAGTATGACTTAGATGGTAGTGCTTGATGAACTTATGGCATGACATGTTTGATATGTATTTTACTTAAAAATGACCCCTCTTCGAAAATTCTTGTATGTACTCGGAAAGTGTTAGTGAATTGACAGGCATGCTTCTTTTTATGACATCTTGAGTATTGGAGTATCATGTGTGATGAATGTGTTATACCTCGCATTTTCAGAGCATGAGCATGACACGTGCTTCCTAAAAAAAATTGATTATGTTGTTGCTACGTAATTTAAACTCACGTTGATAGTGTTGTATCCCGTATTTTAGTACGTCGGATTATTTGTAAGCTGAGGTGGAGCCCACACATCGAGATTTTTTTGGACATGTGACAAATTATATGAATCACATATGTGAAGTTAAACACAACTCAAGAAGGGCCCTTGAGCCAAATCGAAGTGGAAGTACTCCAAACAAATATTTTTAAGTAACGTTTTCGGGTGATCTGGCTTCGAGGGGAAAATACGGTATTATAAGTTTAGAATTTGGAAACATACCAAGAACTAGAAGTTGTAGATACTTGAATTAGCTTTCCAACCATAGGTCGTGGGTCCACAGGTGACGTAGGGACAAGGAGATATGGACGTTTTAAGGCAGAATGGTCCGTGGGCTAGGCCCAATTCGAGCCCAACCGGGTTGGGCCCATGACCCATGTTTATTTAAGTGCAACTTCGGCCCTTTTATCCTCAATTTTCATACCAAAACACCAGAAAATTCTGGAAAAAGAGAAAGAGGAGCCTTGGAGAGGAGAAAAACCAATTTTGACCAAAATCTGAGCCCCGAATCCCGAAGCCCATGAAGGGAAAAGTGTTGTACGCTGCGTTGTCTTCAATATGAGCTAAAAATCAATCAAGAAAAATAGGATGGACATGATGGATGCACACTTGGGGTAAGATTTCGATCCCTTTTCATTGTTAACAAGTTTATTTAAAGTTTTAACGGATTAGAACGGAGAAAATAGCGATATAAATTCGTTTGTTAATGTTGTTGAATTATGGTTTGAGTTTGAGGAGAACTTTGGATAAAATATATATATATTTCTTGTGGATGTTGTTATTAATGTTATTGGTATTGATTTCAGCTTCTCTACGGAAATAAAATTACTAAATAGTTATACCGCAAATTGGTTGGTTGAGAAATTTAGAAAACAGTGTGTGGGTTGTTCTATGGCATACGTTGGTATTGGAAATGATGTTAATACTATTGGTATTGTTGTTGATGTTGTTGGTTGCTGAATTGGAATTCGGGCTAGGCATATAAACAGGGGAGATGCTGCCCGATTTTCGGCAGGATATAAAATAGTATGATTTGAAATATGGTACAAATGTGCGATGAAAAGGCTAACGTTAGCATAAATCCCTTCAAATGTAGATTTACGAGCTCGGACAAATAAGCGTAGCTAATAGGAGGTTGAACAGGTATGTAAGGCTTACCCTTTCTTTCTTTTGGCATGATATTTGTGAAACCAACATGACAAAGTATATGTATGTGATTCCAAAGAAACTCCCATTCTTAGAGCCACTAGGATGGCTAACGTTCTTGATTTCCATAAGCTGTTTCATATGGTTTTTATGCGTATCTATGATGTCCGAAGTTCTGTTTGATATGTTTCCGAATGGCATTCAAAAAATAATTGATATGACTAAAGTTTTGATTTTCAAATGATAGCACGTTTGATTATTCCATTGAGTCTTTGATATATTTTGATACGTACATATGGTTCCAAGAGCTCTATCTGATTTGATCCATAACGATATTCGAAAAGTACCTAACATGATTGTTGTTCTGATTTTCCAAAAATGGCTTCTAAAACGTTCGTAGAAGGTTCTGTACTTAAAATGCCCATAACTTTCTTATACAAAGTCGGATTGACCCGAAACTTGTTTTTGAGCCTTCAGGTGTCGGTAAGTATACTTGTCTATCGAGTCTTGATTTATGTGCATATAGTTTCTCACGACTCTGCTCGTGCATGCCTTAATGTATCCTCCACTGAGTCCCGGGCCAGGATATGTTCTCGTGCGTACTCCACTGCATTGTTCACCTAGTCCCTCTCACTTGCGGGCCGGGACACGTTATATGTATATGTATATGATGATATGATGATACGGGGATGGCGGCCAAGATGGCATATGTTGACTTTATCCACCGAGACCCACAATAGAGGGTCGGGACACGTTATGTATATATGGTATATGATGCCGGTATGCATGATTCTATCCACCGAGTCCCTCAATAGAGGGTCGGGACACGTTATATGTATACATGATATATGATGTTGACAGGCATGATTCTATCCACCGAGTCCCTCACTAGAGGGCCGGGACACGTTATATGCATACAAGATATATGATGTGGATATGTATGATGTTATCCACCGAGTCCCTCACTGGAGGGCCGGGACACGTTATCTGTATATATGATATGATGTGGATATGCATGATTTTCATTTAAAAAGGCAAGTGCGTTGATGTTTTAAAAGGTCATACTTGATTCTGGTAAATCTCTGTTTCAGTTATAATCCTCTTTTCTGTATTCCATGCCTTACATGCTCAGTACATATTCCGTACTGACCCCCTTTATTCGGGGGCTGCGTTTCATGCCACGCAGGTACACCCAGATAAGTGGAAGGTATTATTAGAAGACTTGCTAGAAGGTGTTCCAGCGGAAATGGCTAGCTCCATTTGCTCCTGGAGTGTTGCCGAGTCAGAATATATGTGCTATGATTTCTGATTGATGTTAGAGACTTTGCAGACAGAGTCGTGGGTATAGAATGTCAGTTTTGTAAGCGGCTTCATCAGCCGATGTGTCATTTTATGTTATGTTACAAATTCCGTATGATTACAGATTTGACTTGTTTCTGAAAGTTTCCAAAAGCATTTATTATGTTTGTCATTTTTATTGATTAAGAGTTCAAAGGATTATGTATGTAATAAGAGTCAGAGGGTTCGCTCGGCCCTAAGGAAGGTTCGGGTTCCCATCACACCCTAGCGAGATTAGGGTGTGACAGAATGGTTGCTTGGGTAGTCACTTTTCTTGGCAAGCCTTATGCCACTTTGAGTACGAGATGTTAGCATTTGTTCATGCACTACTTTTGCAATCTAGAACTTGCCTGGTTTGTCATGCTTGAATTCTGAGAATTGTTTGGTTGTTGAAAAGATCTTGGACCTTCTTTGTGTAAATTGAAGCCATGTTGCCTTATAAGCCTTACCCGTTCATATATATGATCTGTAGTCTTCCCCTTTGAGCCTTTGACTTTTTTCTTGACTAGCCGCTAACCAACCCATACCCTTGTTTGAAATAGTCCCATTTTTGCACTTGTTCCCTCCTTGACACTATATGAGAAAAAAGAGGCCAAAAGCCTAAGTTGGGGGAGAAACATGTGTGAAAAAGAAGCCTTAGCCTAAAGCCTAAGTTGGGGGTGGTGTGAGTTACCTAGTGGAGGATTCGATGTAGTTGTTGTGTAGTTGCTGTAAATTCTTTAGAAAAAAAGAAGAGAAAAATCATAAAATCGTTTGCACAAAAAGATAGTTAATATGCAGCAGTTTGTTAAACCACATCGAAGTTGAAGAAGTAAAAAGAGAGAGAGAGAAAGGAAAATAAAGGAAAGAAAAATGTAGTGTTCAAGGAGGGTTAGTCACTAATACCCAACTATCTATCCTACCCATCCCTAAGCCTACATTACAAACCGAGAAAAAGTCCTAGTGTGATCACAATCGAACCGTCCGAAGTTGAAGGCATTGAAAATAAGGGCAACCATATGGCATTTGCATTTGTAGTACATGAAATTCCTTGTAAGTGTGAGTGTTTCTCTCCTTCTTTGTCTTTGTCCCATCTCTTCTTGTACATATGTGTTTGGGACATTCTTTGGTCTTTGTGAGGGCATAAGGGTTGAATGAAATGGTGAAAAAAAATGATTACCCGAAGTAGCGTTTGTATATGCATTGATAGTTCTAATAACATTATGCCATGGATTGAAGCTTCATTGTGAATTGTAACATATTTTGAGTAATACATCTTGTTATGAAATTGTGAAATTGAGAGGGTCAATCGTGAGAAAAATACATGCCGGTAGTTCTTAGCCAAAACCATTATAGACATTCTTACTCTATTTTATCTGAGCATTAGTTGAGTCGTATGTGTTATGTGACTTGCTTGAGGACAAGCAAAGACTTTAAGTTGGGGGTGTCGATGTGCCGCGTAATTTTGGCACATTTGATGCTTTTTGACTTCAAGTTTTACTTGTTTTTCAAGCAAGTTTGGGTCGTTTAATGTGTTTTGTTCATGTTGCAGGTATTTAGAGTGTTTATGGTGAAAGTCGGGGAAAGTCGTGAAAAGAGCTTAAAAAGATGTGCAAAATATATGTCACGACCCAACTAGGGGCCGTGACGAGTACCCGATACTTGTACCGAGCACCCCCTATCTCGTATCGTATTCTTGTTACTAAGTGGGCCGTATGAACTGCACCATATTTTTTTTTCTGTTCTACTTACCATTAACACTAGTAGCATAGTTATAAACATAGGCTAACAAACTCGGTTTGCACTTTATACAACAACGAGGACCAGCAAAAGTACAAGACATGTAACTGTACATATCTGTCTACGAGCCTCTAAACATAGTATACATATACATAGGAAGGGCCGAGTACTGCCGTGCCCGAACATATATACACAAAATAGTACCAAGAACTGAGGCTCCGGGACAACTGGAGCGCTGCCGATAACTGCTGATAGAACTTCTAGAAATCAGGTCTGTCTACCTGCTGACCTGCGCGGCATGAAATGCAGCGTCCACAAGAAGGGACGTCAGTACGAATAGTGTACCGAGTATGTAAGACATGAATGATAACATAGTAACTGCATATAGAGTATAAATAATAACAGAATAGACATACAGAGCTCATCCTGAAGTAGAAGTAACCTGTACATATGTATGCCTAGTAGGTGGATACCATGCAAGCTTAGCCCATTTTTCACAACACGGTGTTTCTTATTCTCGTACACAGAAAACAGTACATTTCAGGAAACGGTATCTTTTACTCACATTTACAGACGCCGAATACATCGGCTCTCCCACCCCCC
Source organism: Lycium barbarum (assembly GCF_019175385.1). Lineage (NCBI taxonomy): Eukaryota > Viridiplantae > Streptophyta > Magnoliopsida > Solanales > Solanaceae > Lycium > Lycium barbarum. The sequence goes on along the minus strand of NC_083343.1, from coordinate 68,152,620 downwards.
TCCCCAACGGTGTCCCCACATATCATATCGTATATATATCATGCATCACATATACAGACGCCGCGTACGGCTCTCCCATATCCCGCGTCCGGGCATCCCGCGTCCGGGACGGAATCCAGCTGAGTCAGGTGGTGGTAAAACAGTTGCCCTTTCCCTTTTCCCGTATACATTTACATATACATATACATATCCATACACACATAAATGTATCATATAAACAGCATGCATGGGAGCCCAAATAAAGATACATATCCATCGGAGTGACATAAGGTCGGTAACCTCCGATTACATTATGGAACGGCTATAGTCGCTTTGTCTCACCTTGAAGGGACGAGTATTATAAGGCGAGACTACCAATGAAAAGTGTCATTATGAGAAAAACATCAAATAGGGTCATAAGGTATAGTTTCATCTACTTAGAACCTTTAGAGCAGTCGTTATCGGTAATAGAGTTGAGATATCAAGAAATAGTTTAACATTTCCATATTTCCATTTTTATAGCAGAACATATCGTCAACATATCTATCGTAGGCATTTTCTCATCTTTGACTCCATCGTTATCACGGTCATCATAGACATATTTACATTAGGATGGTGCTGTACTTATCGTTTGATAATCGGAACAAGGATGAAAAGTTTCCTTAGGATTCTACTCCAAAACAAGTCAAACGAAGCGATAGGAAAAATCTGGGAACAATGGGCCCACCTCGGGCCGAATGAGATAGCGTACACCATCTACATATGTTACGTGTCATGGCGTTACTTATGAGGGTTTTAAGGATAGTCGGGTCCTATTTATGCGATTTCTAGACGGTTAGAAAGGTTTTTCAACATTTTGCACAATTTAAAGTTCAATTCTACTGAAGGAAAAAGGGAAAACTTTAGGTGCGGATTCCGGAGAATAGGGTTGTCCCCGAGGCTCGTACCCGACTTATTACGTCTAAGACATGTCATAGAAGGAAGGATAAAGCCTTACATACCTCTTGCCGCTCCGTATGCTATCCCGAATTCACGTAGCAAATCCGCCAAAATCTGCAATTTGGTCACATTTACCCAAACTTTCATTAGGGTACTTAAAGTTGGAATCTTAAGGTAACACTTGGCTACCGAAATTTCGGCAGCACTTCCTCTGTAAATATACCATCCTCAACATTCAACTTAGTCAAATTCCAATCAATCACAATCCGGGAATTCAAACCCGGCCAAACTATCAACATAAACTCAACAACCGCACTAGCGATTCACATATTCAATTCAAGATATATCCCTACACTTCAAAGTAGCATTCTACTTCCTTCAAGACTTTCTAATTCCAATAAAACAAAAACAACCTTATAATATATATATTCCAACAACATCAATACCAAAAATCTTGACCACAAAATCAATAAGCCATTTATTCATTTCAAGGCAACTCAATTCAATGCAACTCAATTAAATTCATATGATACTCCAACAACTTAAGCAACATACTTCTTACCCAAAACCTTTTAACTTCAATGAAACAACAATAACACATACACTTAGCAATATTATCTCCACAATACAAAGACCATGCTAGCATTATACCAACTCTTCCCATAATCCACAACCAACACAATTTCACTCCTTAACCATTAAATCCTTATTTTACATCATAGAACTTACCATAACAACAACTACAATGCTAAGTAAAAATTAATTTCACCACCCTACACCATTCGGCCAACACACCCCATACACCTATTTTCATGAATTTTCATATTTTCTATACTTTACAACAATACCCAACACACAACATAACACAACACAACACACACATGGCTTGACTATGCAAGCCACGGCCACACACATACACACTTCCATCACATGAATTTCATCCATTTTCTCATACTACAACATACATAATCATTCATAATACATAAGAGGAGATTAACCTTACCTTTTTTTCCTTGTTTCTTCACTTGAGTAGAATTTACTACTTGTATGAATATGAATTTTCCTTGCTTCAAAACCACTCTACTTTGCTAGGAATCCTTGAATTGGTAGGAAGTGATTTTTGAAGAAATATTTGGAATTTTTCTTGGAATTTTTCACTATGGCCGAAGGCCCCTTGAGTTCTCTCCTTCTCTTCTTTTCTCCACCCCTCTTGAAATGTCTAGAAGTTTATGGGGATTTTTAGAAGACTTGGTCTTCTTTTATCCCCTTAAATTTTGACTCCATATGGGCTTGGCCCAACAAGGAGAGTGGACGGCCAAGGAGGCCCAACACCAAGCCCACCTCTTTTTTTTTTTTTTGAGTCCTACAATTCACGAAAAAGTATTTCCCAAATTCCAAATTTACCCTTCGCCTTCCTCCATGTCTCTTTGAGTCGTATTGCAAATTTACCTTTTCGCCCTTGACCTTTCTTAATATTTTCGCTGCCAAATTCTTCATACGCAACTCATGTACTTAGAAAAATAAAAGTAAGGCCTTGTTTGTCATCTTCCCGCAATTGTCTTAAATTATCCGACTGTACAAAAGCGCGGGATATAACATCCTCCCCCCCTTTAGAACATTCGTCCTCGAATGTTAAACTGGCCTTATAGTGTATCATAATACTTCGGGGAGGTCTCCTTTGTAGACATCTCACATGTCGCTTAACATATCCATTTTAGGAGCTTAGGTTGCCTTTACGTCGTAGGTCCATTGTACTAGCTCCAAACGCTGGCCCTGCGTTAATAAATCCCCTTTATTGGGTCTTGAATCGTCGTGGTCCATTTTTGGCCTAACACGTCTTCCCCTACTTTAATAAGGGGGTCTACACACGCCTATGCCCTTTAGATATTCGTCGCCTTCCGCGATCCTTTACAACTGCAACTCCCTCCTGCTAGTCTAGTCTGTCCCTACTTACACGACTTCTATAAGGTTTCTAACCACTTCGTACACCTTAGTTTACCCCAGACTACCTAATTTCACATTCGTCCTTAGTTCCCATATTTATGAAATTTTCAGCATATTTTCCCACGGGGTCACCCATCCTGAGATTGCCCTCACCCTAGCACGCTTAACCTCAAAACTTCAGTGCGTTTTAGTGCCTTAATGCTAGTCTACTAGCCCCCACTCCTCCGTACTGTCTAAGTCTATATCCCGTAATATGGGGCGAGTTGGAATCTTGACAATTTTCGAACCGCTCTCGTAACGTATCTTTTCCTTTCAATTACTATTTTAGCCTTCGCAATGCTCAGTATTCGTCGTTTTCCTATGTGTGCGGCTACTTTTCGTCCAGAATTGCAAATTTCCATTATGTCCAGTAACACAAGAGTAGCATACAGTAGAGTAGAACCTGGATCAATTTAACGCATACATATAACAGGAAAATGCCGATAATGTACCTGTAGCCGCATCTGGGGAAGGATCAGGGTCCTGCCGTCCTGCCAATGCGTATATACGGTGCGGAGGGCCGGCTAAACTGGGTGCCCCCCCCTCTACCTCGGTCGCGGCCCACTGGGGCCTGGGAAGTCTGTCCACGAGGGCGCACGGTCGACGATGAACCAATTGCTGATCCGGTTGGCTGAGTTTGGCCTCCTCCATCCTTTAGTGGGCAATCACGCACCAAATGGTCAGTTCGACCGCAGGCAAAACAACCACCTGTTTCCAGGTAACACTGCCCCGAGTGTGGCTTGCCACACCGAGCACATCGTGGTGGGGGCAGCCCCGTCCTACTAAAATCAGCTCTGTACTGGGATCCTGAAGCCTTGGCACTCTGACCTGGTCCTGAATAGGTAGGATGATCAAACCCCCTATCTGCAAATCGAGGTGGCGCACTGACCACTGATTGTCCTGAATACCTAGGTTGCCCCTGTGCCTGCCCCCCTCTGTACTCACTTCTAGTCCCGGAAAATCTGCCCCTTTTTCTGGAACCCTTATCTGAATAACGCTCCTCTCTCCGTAACTGATACTGTTCCTCCAGGTTTTGGGCGTGGGCCTGAATACGAGTAATAGTCATCCCATCCTGGAGTGAAGCCGTCAAGCACTCCTTGACTAAATGTGGCCCCAGCCCGCTCACAAATCGGTGCACATGATCCCCCATGTTAGTGTCACGACCCAGCCCCGTGGGCCGCGACTGGCACCCTACCTGGGTGTCCAGACCAAATCGCATATTCATTTCCGAATCCAAACTTATTTCAGAATTTTCAAAAGTTATATCAGACATAATTTATATCGAAAATCTGTCTTAAGCGGTCATATCAAATCAATCTCAAACAAAGCGGCGGAATAGACATCGCCGGTCAAAATACAAATATATACAAAAGGGCCATTTGGGGCCATCATATCAAACAGACCGCTTTAAGACCCGAAAGCAAAATCGGACAACATACACATAGGACCCTCGCCCCACAAAGATGACTACAGGCCTCTACGAATTTAAAACATAACATATGGCGAGACAGGGCCTCGCCGTACCCAAACTGTCAAATATACAAAACATATACAGAGTAAAGGAGTCTGTACCAAAAGTGGACTCCGGACCAAGTAAGAGTACTCCGGAAAGCAAGAAGCGAAGCCTACTGCGGAGGATCACCGATGTCTGCACCTGCGGGCATAAAACGCAGCCCCCGGAGAGAGGGGGTCAGTACGAAATATGTACTGAGTATGTAAAGCACGGAGTACAGAATTATGGATCAAAACCGAAAGCAAATCAAATGTCAAAGTGGGGTACAAACTGGTATGTCAAAATCTGTATCAAAATCATATACATATGTTTTATGCAAATAAAATCATGCAAACGCTTAAGAATGTGGTCGCCACTCCGACGCTGGCGCCACACACAGCATAACACCAGAAGGTTTCAAATCTCCGTACATCTCCGAACATAATCATAATCATCGGTGAGCATATCGCGTCCCGAGCCATATCACAGCATAACTCCAAACGGAACCGGGCCCTATGGCGAAGCCTCGGAAACCGTAACACAGCATACGGCCGAATTCATCATACAGCGCACGAATCAAAACCGGCCCGGGAACCGGTGAACGAAGTCATAATAAGGCACGAGCGGAGTCGTGAGCAAGCAAATGCAAATCGTATTTCAAAATAGTCTTTCAAAGCAAAGTGAACTCATAAGTCATTTTAGAATACAAAATAGTCGAATACTTAGCCGACATAAAGTTTCATTTTGCAAAACGTTTCCAAAATGGTCCATATAGTTCGGAACATAGATTAGCGCATCGCATAGTCCAAACATACCCCGTAGGAGGATGTTCCAAAGATCGGAAGTGGTACTTTCAACTTTATTCTCAAAGGTGGCCCGAAGGGCAAATCGGGCATTTTGGGGTAGCGGACCCACCTCGAGTCGAAGTGAGGTGGCGAACATATTTTTACGAGCAGTTATATGCCAAGGGTCATACATAATCGTTTCTAGGTTACCCGACCACATTTCGATAGGTTTCGGACGAATAATGGCATTCTAGCCAAAAGGGAGCCTTTAGGCTTCAATCGAATTGAATGAATAGTAACTTTCCTGTGGATCGGGTTTCGAGGAGCAGAAATGCTCCGGAAGGTCTCATATTCAACTAACACACTAAGATATGCCAAATAAAGAATTGGGAAGCTTTACATACCTCACAGACGTCGTAAGCTCTTCCAAAAGTCCCGTCCCGTTTCGTCAAAAATCTGCAAATGGTCAAAGTTACCCAATGAGATCCTTAGGCTCAAAAAATGCCTTTAACTCCATATTTGCCTACCGAAATTTCGGCAGCATTTCCCCTATAAATCTAACATCCCCGAGACTTTGCTCGGCTCAAAATACAACAACAACAACAGCCCACACATCAACAAACAACACAAACAACAATCAAGCCATTCTAGCTTCAAAATTCCACTTTGTTATCTAAATTGGCAACTTCCATTCAAACTTTCAAAACTCCAATTCTACATCTACATAATTGGATTCATTTCCACATTCAAACTTATACAATCACAATCTAACTACAATCCAAGCCATACCCGAAATTACACCAAAATCCATTATGTTCCATAATTCTTCAAAACAATCAAAAGTGCACGACGAACATTCTAACTCACGTCGTTTCATTCCGAATTCATTAACATCATTATAAGTTCATATCTAAAGTCTCTAGCACCCTAAATATACAATGATATACATAAAGATACAAAGGATATACACTTTCCGATAATATCCGAATTCGTTTTCCACCGCCAATTTAATCCAACAATCAATCATTTACGATATAAGGATCACAACAACACATTATACCAACTTAGCCAAGATCAATTCACACCAATTTTTCCTTCTATGGCTCTCGGCCAAACCCACTACAAACACACACCCACGACTTTCTATTTACGTTAAAATTACGGGATTCTCGTCTACTTCCAATCCTTAACACATTCATAGCAATTCTATAACATTAGAGGGGCAAGATTCTTACCTTTTACTAACTTTCCGACTTGTCGCAAACGGAATCCTTGTGCCAAACCAATTATACCACGTCGGAGAGCGTCTTGAGTATTTCTTAATTATGTAGAAACCAAGATTTTTGGATCACTAAACAAACTTGGGAATTTCTTTTTCTCTTCTACACTATTCACGGCCGAACCCCTTCTTTCTTGTGTTCTTGAATTTTTTTGATTTTCTCTTGAATAATGCTAAGTGTTCCTCATATATATCCACTTAGGGGTCATGTGCATAGCACATGCCCCTTTTAAAAATGGATTTGGGCCACACTATGGCCGGCCCCCATTTGATCTTGGGCCTTGATTTTGCATTGCATTTTCTTGGCCCAATTCGAGAAAAGTCCCGTTTTGTAATTCCCGAAACAAATTTCCGAAATTCCAAATTTATCCTCGGCCTTCCCCGAGGTCTTAGCATTAACGATTTCACAACAAACATAGTCATATTCTCACAAATTAATTTATACCCTTCTAACACCCAAGTCATAATTATTTCTCGATTTCCAATTGTACGAAAACACGGGACATAACATTCTCCCCCCCTTAAGAACATTCGTCCCCGAATGTTAGATTAGTCTTATAAGGTCTTATGATCAAGGCAGGAGTGTCCCTTTTTAATGATGACATACATAATTCATTTTATCAATCAACACAACAAACTGAAAAAGGAATTAGATTACCTGCGGATGTCGGAAACAAGTGGGGATATTTCTTCTTCATCTCGTCCTCCGCCTCCCAAGTCATCTCCTCCCGATTATTGTTGCGCCACAGGACTTTGACGGAGGGCACTTCTTTAGTGCGTAGTCTCCGCACCTGTCGATCCAGAATAGATACAGGCTGCTCGTCATAAGATAACTGCTCCGTCACCTGAAGGTCGTCAACTGGGAATATCCTGGCAGGATCACCAATGCATTTCCGCAACATAGACACATGAAACACCGGGTGTACGGCCTCCAAGTCGGATGGTAAGTCTAGCTCATAGGCGACCTCGCCTATCTTTCGCACGATCTGATACGGTCCAATGTACCGGGGGCTCAACTTACCCTTTTTACCGAATCTCATGACACCCTTCATGGGCGACACCTTCAGGAATACCCAGTCGCCAATCCGGAACTCTAACGGTCGACGTCGTCTATCTGCATAAGCTTTCTGTCGACTCTGAGCAGCCAATAATCGTTCTCGAATAAGCTTTACCTTATCTACAGCCTCCTGGATTACATCTGGCCCAATCAACTTAGTCTCGCCCACGTCAAACCAGCCAATAGGAGACCTGCATCTCCTGCCATAAAGGGCCTCGTACGGAGCCATCTGAATGCTGGAGTGATAACTGTTATTATAGGCAAACTCAATAAGCGGCAAATGATCATCCCAGCTGCCCCTGAAATCAATAACGCAGGTCCGCAACATATCTTCAAGCGTCTGAATAGTGCGCTCGGCCTGCCCGTCGGACTGAGGGTGAAAAGCTGTACTGAGACTCACCTGAGTCCCTAATCCCTCCTGAAATGACCTCCAGAAATTTGCTGTAAACTGGGTACCTCGGTCAGTAATAATAGATATCGGGACTCCGTGAAGTCTGACTATCTCTCTGATATACAATCTGGCATAGTCCTCAGCCGAATAAGTAGTCCGAACCGGAAGGAAATGGGCTGATTTCGTCAGCCTGTCAACAACAACCCAGATAGAGTCGTACCTGCGTGGAGTGCGCGGTAATCCAACAACAAAATCCATATTAATCATCTCCCATTTCCAGGCTGGAATTTCCATCTCCTGCAATAATCCACCGGGCTTCTGATGCTCGATCTTAACTTGCTGGCAGTTCGGGCACTGACTAACAAACTCAGCAATATCTTTCTTCATGCCGTCCCACCAATACAAACACCTGAGGTCCCGATACATTTTAGTGGAACCAGGATGAACAGAATACCGTGCATTATGGGCCTCGCCCATAATCTGCCGCCGTAAGCCCGCAACATCCGGTACACAGAACCTGCCGTCGTACAATAATACTCCTTCAGGCGAGATTTCGAACTGAGTCGTTGCTTTATTAAGGGCCACATCCCTGTACTGAATCAAAGTAGGATCCTCAAACTGGCGCTGCTTTACCTCCTGAATAATAGATGACTCAGCAACCGGGCGAACAGAAATCCCAGAATCTCCAGAATCGGCCAAACGAACTCCGAGGCTGGCCAGCTGATGAATATCACGAACCAAATCTCTCTTATCAGATGGGACGTCAGCCAGACTGCCTACGGACTTGCGGCTAAGCGCATCAGCTACCACGTTGGCTTTCCCTGGATGGTACAAAATATCAACGTCGTAGTCCTTTAGTAACTCAAGCCACCTCCGCTGCCGCAAATTTAGTTCCTTCTGTCTGAAAATATACTGGAGACTTTTATGGTCCGTATAGATATCAACATGGACCCCATATAAATAATGCCGCCAAATCTTCAGAGCATGAATCACCGCGGCCAACTCAAGATCATGAGTGGGATAGTTTTTCTCGTGCGGTCTGAGCTGCCGGGAAGCATAGGCTATGACTCGACCGTGCTGCATCAATACACATCCTATCCCAATACCAGAGGCGTCACAATAGACAACATACCCGTCAGCTCCCTCCGGAAGAGCCAAAACTGGTGCTGTAATCAATCTCTCCTTCAGCATCTGAAAGCTGCGCTCGCAAGCATCTGTCCACTGGAATTTTGCTGCTTTCTGGGTAAGCCTCGTCAGTGGTGCTGCAATAGAAGAGAAGTCCTCCACAAACCTGCGATAATACCCAGCCAATCCCAGAAAACTGCGCACCTCAGTCGGTGTAGTAGGCCTGGGCCAATTCTGCACAGCCTCAATCTTCTGCGTGTCAACCCGAATACCATCTTCGCCGACAATATGGCCCAAGAATGCCACAGAAGTCAACCAGAACTCACACTTAGAGAATTTAGCATATAACTTCTGCTGACGGACAATGCCAAGTACCGTCCTCAAATGATCTGAATGCTCCTCGACTGATCGCGAGTAAATCAGAATATCGTCAATAAACACAATAACAAACATATCCAGGAAAGGCCGAAATACCCGGTTCATCAGATCCATAAATACTGCTGGAGCATTAGTCAGCCCGAAAGACATAACTCTGAACTCATAATGCCCGTACCGAGTCCTGAAAGCAGTCTTCGGAATATCTGACTCCCGTACTCGCACCTGATGGTAACCAGAACGCAGATCTATCTTTGAAAAATGTCTAGCACCCTGCAGCTGGTCAAACAAGTCATCAATCCGGGGGAGGGGATATTTATTCTTAATAGTCACCTTATTCAGCTGCCGGTAGTCGATACACATCCGCAATGACCCATCTTTCTTCCTGACAAACAATACCGGCGCCCCCCAGGGTGATGTACTGGGCCTGATAAAACCCTTATCCAGCAAATCTTTCAGCTGCTCCTTCAACTCCTTCAACTCAGTTGGTGCCATTCTGTACGGAGGAATAGATATAGGCTGTGTATCCGGCATCAACTCAATAGTAAAATCAATCTCCCGCTCAGGCGGAAGGCCAGGAAGCTCGTCAGGAAAAACATCTGGAAACTCGCTGACGACCGGAACAGACTGAAGGGTAGGTACCTCCGCGGCAGTATCGTGCACACGAACCAAATGATAAATATAACCCTTCTGGATCATCTTCTTAGCCTTGAGGTATGAAATAAACTTACCCCTCGGCGATGCAGTAGATCCGAACCACTCTATGACTGGTTCCCCTGGAAACTGAAAACGGACTACCTTTTTCTGGCAGTCGACATTAGCATAACAGGAAGACAACCAGTCCATGCCCATAATGACATCAAACTCGAGCATGTCTAACTCTACCAAATCAGCCTTAGTGCTACGATCATAAATGGTCACAGAACAATCCTTATAAATCTGTCTCGCTACAATAAAATCCCCAACTGGCGTAGCTACCTCAAACGGTTCTATAGGCTCAGACACTATCCCAATTTTACTAGCAACAAGCGGGGAAATATACGATAAAGTAGAACCAGGGTCAATCAATGCATATACAGATCTGGAGAAAACCAGCAATGTACCTGTGACGACGTTTGGCGAAGCCTCCTGATCTTGGCGGCTGGCCAAAGCATATATGCGGTTCGAGGGACCGCTAGAACCTGAAGTGCCACCGCGGCCTCGACCGCGTCCTGCCGGTGCTGAAATACCTCGCCCTCCAGGGCGTGCAACTGATGGAGCAGAAGAAGAACCGGCGGCTGACCCTGTCTGCTGAGCAGCACTACCAGAACCGCTAGCCAATGGACAATCTCTCATAAAGTGGCCCTGACCGCCACAAGAAAAACAAGCTCCCGTCGCTCGGTAACACTCCCCGGGATGTGACTTCCCGCAATGAGGACAACGGGGCCTGGGTGGTCTGGCCTGGCTGGGACCCCTGGGTACCTGTGAACCTGCCACTCTGGAGCTCTGACCGGCCCCAGACGGTCCTGTACTATCGAATCTCCGGCTACCTGACTGAGTACCCCGGCCGGAGGGAGGAAAATATCTGTCAGACTGCTGCTGCTGCTGAGGCTGTCCGCCTCGAGAATCCCCTGAATAACCCACGGATCTAGCCCTCTTGGGCGGCCTCCTGTCTCGATCTCTGCCAGCAGGATCAGATCTGCGACGGTCCTCCATACCCATCGCATAGGCCTGAAGCCGGGAAATGTCCATGTCTGCCTGCAATGACACTGCCATACAACTATCAACCAAATACCGGTCCAATCCCATAACATATCTGTGCATCCGATCGGACATATCTGCTACCACGGCCGGTGCATATCGGGCCAGAGAATCAAACTCAAGGTTATACTCGCGAACACTCCGACCCCTCTGCTGCAGACGTAAGAATCGATCAGCCCGTGCCCGCCGTAACTCTGGTGGCAAAAAGTGGCGGGTGAATGCTGTCACAAACTGATCCCAAGTGGCTGGAGGGGCACCCTCTCCTCTAGACAGCTCCCAAGTCTCGTACCAGTGGGTGGCCACATCTCGAAGCCGGTGCGAAGCCAGCTCAACTGACTCAGTCTCTGAAGCCCTGACCAAGTCCAGTGAGTGTCGCATACCCCGAATAAAGTCGTGGGGGTCCTCGTCGGGCTTAGACCCGAAGAACTCTGGAGGGCCACATAGCAAAAACTCCCGAACTCTCAGGCTGTCCCGTCTGTCATCATCATCGTCGTCCCTCCGCCCGCGCCTGCGAGCCTGACCTGCTACCAGTGTAGTCAACAGCTGTACAGCCTCCCTCAGGGTCCTATCCTCCGCCCCTGGCTGAGGAGCTGGAGTCTCAGGTGCGGGTACACGGACCTCTGGAGCTGCTGAAGGTCCTGCCCCAGGCTGTACTAGTGGGGGTGTAGCAGACCCCTCAGACTGTGGCACATCCTCAGGAAAATCATATACACGAGCCCGGGTAGCTCGCTGTGCCTGCCCAACAAGGAGAGTGGACGGCCAAGGAGGCCCAACACCAAGCCCACCTCTTTTTTTTTTTTTGAGTCCTACAATTCACGAAAAAGTATTTCCCAAATTCCAAATTTACCCTTCGCCTTCCTCCATGTCTCTTTGAGTCGTATTGCAAATTTACCTTTTCGCCCTTGACCTTTCTTAATATTTTCGCTGCCAAATTCTTCATACGCAACTCATGTACTTAGAAAAATAAAAGTAAGGCCTTGTTTGTCATCTTCCCGCAATTGTCTTAAATTATCCGACTGTACAAAAGCGCGGGATATAACATCCTCCCCCCCTTTAGAACATTCGTCCTCGAATGTTAAACTGGCCTTATAGTGTATCATAATACTTCGGGGAGGTCTCCTTTGTAGACATCTCACATGTCGCTTAACATATCAATTTTAGGAGCTTAGGTTGCCTTTACGTCGTAGGTCCATTGTACTAGCTCCAAACGCTGGCCCTGCGTTAATAAATCCCCTTTATTGGGTCTTGAATCGTCGTGGTCCATTTTTGGCCTAACACGTCTTCCCCTACTTTAATAAGGGGGTCTACACACGCCTATGCCCTTTAGATATTCGTCGCCTTCCGCGATCCTTTACAACTGCAACTCCCTCCTGCTAGTCTAGTCTGTCCCTACTTACACGACTTCTATAAGGTTTCTAACCACTTCGTACACCTTAGTTTACCCCAGACTACCTAATTTCACATTCGTCCTTAGTTCCCATATTTATGAAATTTTCAGCATATTTTCCCACGGGGTCACCCATCCTGAGATTGCCCTCACCCTAGCACGCTTAACCTCAAAACTTCAGTGCGTTTTAGTGCCTTAATGCTAGTCTACTAGCCCCCACTCCTCCGTACTGTCTAAGTCTATATCCCGTAATATGGGGCGAGTTGGAATCTTGACAATTTTCGAACCGCTCTCGTAACGTATCTTTTCCTTTCAATTACTATTTTAGCCTTCGCAATGCTCAGTATTCGTCGTTTTCCTATGTGTGCGGCTACTTTTCGTCCAGAATTGCAAATTTCCATTATGTCCAGTAACACAAGAGTAGCATACAGTAGAGTAGAACCTGGATCAATTTAACGCATACATATAACAGGAAAATGCCGATAATGTACCTGTAGCCGCATCTGGGGAAGGATCAGGGTCCTGCCGTCCTGCCAATGCGTATATACGGTGCGGAGGGCCGGCTAAACTGGGTGCCCCCCCCTCTACCTCGGTCGCGGCCCACTGGGGCCTGGGAAGTCTGTCCACGAGGGCGCACGGTCGACGATGAACCAATTGCTGATCCGGTTGGCTGAGTTTGGCCTCCTCCATCCTTTAGTGGGCAATCACGCACCAAATGGTCAGTTCGACCGCAGGCAAAACAACCACCTGTTTCCAGGTAACACTGCCCCGAGTGTGGCTTGCCACACCGAGCACATCGTGGTGGGGGCAGCCCCGTCCTACTAAAATCAGCTCTGTACTGGGATCCTGAAGCCTTGGCACTCTGACCTGGTCCTGAATAGGTAGGATGATCAAACCCCCTATCTGCAAATCGAGGTGGCGCACTGACCACTGATTGTCCTGAATACCTAGGTTGCCCCTGTGCCTGCCCCCCTCTGTACTCACTTCTAGTCCCGGAAAATCTGCCCCTTTTTCTGGAACCCTTATCTGAATAACGCTCCTCTCTCCGTAACTGATACTGTTCCTCCAGGTTTTGGGCGTGGGCCTGAATACGAGTAATAGTCATCCCATCCTGGAGTGAAGCCGTCAAGCACTCCTTGACTAAATGTGGCCCCAGCCCGCTCACAAATCGGTGCACATGATCCCCCATGTTAGTGTCACGACCCAGCCCCGTGGGCCGCGACTGGCACCCTACCTGGGTGTCCAGACCAAATCGCATATTCATTTCCGAATCCAAACTTATTTCAGAATTTTCAAAAGTTATATCAGACATAATTTATATCGAAAATCTGTCTTAAGCGGTCATATCAAATCAATCTCAAACAAAGCGGCGGAATAGACATCGCCGGTCAAAATACAAATATATACAAAAGGGCCATTTGGGGCCATCATATCAAACAGACCGCTTTAAGACCCGAAAGCAAAATCGGACAACATACACATAGGACCCTCGCCCCACAAAGATGACTACAGGCCTCTACGAATTTAAAACATAACATATGGCGAGACAGGGCCTCGCCGTACCCAAACTGTCAAATATACAAAACATATACAGAGTAAAGGAGTCTGTACCAAAAGTGGACTCCGGACCAAGTAAGAGTACTCCGGAAAGCAAGAAGCGAAGCCTACTGCGGAGGATCACCGATGTCTGCACCTGCGGGCATAAAACGCAGCCCCCGGAGAGAGGGGGTCAGTACGAAATATGTACTGAGTATGTAAAGCACGGAGTACAGAATTATGGATCAAAACCGAAAGCAAATCAAATGTCAAAGTGGGGTACAAACTGGTATGTCAAAATCTGTATCAAAATCATATACATATGTTTTATGCAAATAAAATCATGCAAACGCTTAAGAATGTGGTCGCCACTCCGACGCTGGCGCCACACACAGCATAACACCAGAAGGTTTCAAATCTCCGTACATCTCCGAACATAATCATAATCATCGGTGAGCATATCGCGTCCCGAGCCATATCACAGCATAACTCCAAACGGAACCGGGCCCTATGGCGAAGCCTCGGAAACCGTAACACAGCATACGGCCGAATTCATCATACAGCGCACGAATCAAAACCGGCCCGGGAACCGGTGAACGAAGTCATAATAAGGCACGAGCGGAGTCGTGAGCAAGCAAATGCAAATCGTATTTCAAAATAGTCTTTCAAAGCAAAGTGAACTCATAAGTCATTTTAGAATACAAAATAGTCGAATACTTAGCCGACATAAAGTTTCATTTTGCAAAACGTTTCCAAAATGGTCCATATAGTTCGGAACATAGATTAGCGCATCGCATAGTCCAAACATACCCCGTAGGAGGATGTTCCAAAGATCGGAAGTGGTACTTTCAACTTTATTCTCAAAGGTGGCCCGAAGGGCAAATCGGGCATTTTGGGGTAGCGGACCCACCTCGAGTCGAAGTGAGGTGGCGAACATATTTTTACGAGCAGTTATATGCCAAGGGTCATACATAATCGTTTCTAGGTTACCCGACCACATTTCGATAGGTTTCGGACGAATAATGGCATTCTAGCCAAAAGGGAGCCTTTAGGCTTCAATCGAATTGAATGAATAGTAACTTTCCTGTGGATCGGGTTTCGAGGAGCAGAAATGCTCCGGAAGGTCTCATATTCAACTAACACACTAAGATATGCCAAATAAAGAATTGGGAAGCTTTACATACCTCACAGACGTCGTAAGCTCTTCCAAAAGTCCCGTCCCGTTTCGTCAAAAATCTGCAAATGGTCAAAGTTACCCAATGAGATCCTTAGGCTCAAAAAATGCCTTTAACTCCATATTTGCCTACCGAAATTTCGGCAGCATTTCCCCTATAAATCTAACATCCCCGAGACTTAGCTCGGCTCAAAATACAACAACAACAACAGCCCACACATCAACAAACAACACAAACAACAATCAAGCCATTCTAGCTTCAAAATTCCACTTTGTTATCTAAATTGGCAACTTCCATTCAAACTTTCAAAACTCCAATTCTACATCTACATAATTGGATTCATTTCCACATTCAAACTTATACAATCACAATCTAACTACAATCCAAGCCATACCCGAAATTACACCAAAATCCATTATGTTCCATAATTCTTCAAAACAATCAAAAGTGCACGACGAACATTCTAACTCACGTCGTTTCATTCCGAATTCATTAACATCATTATAAGTTCATATCTAAAGTCTCTAGCACCCTAAATATACAATGATATACATAAAGATACAAAGGATATACACTTTCCGATAATATCCGAATTCGTTTTCCACCGCCAATTTAATCCAACAATCAATCATTTACGATATAAGGATCACAACAACACATTATACCAACTTAGCCAAGATCAATTCACACCAATTTTTCCTTCTATGGCTCTCGGCCAAACCCACTACAAACACACACCCACGACTTTCTATTTACGTTAAAATTACGGGATTCTCGTCTACTTCCAATCCTTAACACATTCATAGCAATTCTATAACATTAGAGGGGCAAGATTCTTACCTTTTACTAACTTTCCGACTTGTCGCAAATGGAATCCTTGTGCCAAACCAATTATACCACGTCGGAGAGCGTCTTGAGTATTTCTTAATTATGTAGAAACCAAGATTTTTGGATCACTAAACAAACTTGGGAATTTCTTTTTCTCTTCTACACTATTCACGGCCGAACCCCTTCTTTCTTGTGTTCTTGAATTTTTTTGATTTTCTCTTGAATAATGCTAAGTGTTCCTCATATATATCCACTTAGGGGTCATGTGCATAGCACATGCCCCTTTTAAAAATGGATTTGGGCCACACTATGGCCGGCCCCCATTTGATCTTGGGCCTTGATTTTGCATTGCATTTTCTTGGCCCAATTCGAGAAAAGTCCCGTTTTGTAATTCCCGAAACAAATTTCCGAAATTCCAAATTTATCCTCGGCCTTCCCCGAGGTCTTAGCATTAAAGATTTCACAACCAACATAGTCATATTCTCACAAATTAATTTATACCCTTCTAACACCCAAGTCATAATTATTTCTCGATTTCCAATTGTACGAAAACACGGGACATAACAGTTAGCTATCATGGTTGGGGCATACCTGGCTAATGAGTTAAAACGAAGACTGTACTCACGTACGCTCATATTTCCCTGTCGAAGGTTCAAGAACATATCGGCTCGAGCCCGTCGAACCTCCGGTGGTAGAAAATGTCGTAGAAATGCCTCAGTAAATTCCTACCAAACCGGAGGGGGTGCATTTGCTCCCCTCGAAGATACCCAGCTATTATACCATAGGAATGCTACGTCCCGCAGCCTGTATGAAGCCAACTCTACGGACTCCGTATCCGAAGCATGTATAATTCTCAGAGTCCTCAGCATCTCATCTATAAAGCTCTGTGGATCCTCCTCTGGTTTTGATCCATAAAACTCCGGAGGCTTCAGGGTAATAAAGTCACGAGCCCTTGCACTCACCGCCCTGTCTCCCGGGTCTACATCTTGCCGCTGAACCTGTGCGGATACTAGCTGAGTCAATAACTGGATGGCCTCTGTCATCTGCTGGCCCGGAGCTGCTGGCGGTGGAACTGGAGGTGCTGGGGCTGGAGCTGGAACTCTTTCCTGCTCTGCTGATGCAGGGGAAGCAGGAGGAGTCTGAGGGGGAGCTTTAGTATAGGACTCGTCTTCTTCTGGCTCCTGTTCAACTCTGCTTCCAGCCGCCAACTTGCCCTTCTGGGCCGCCGTAGTCTTCCTCTTCTTCGGCATTACTGAAATCGTAACATAGAATTAAGAAAAGAACAAGGAAGCCTGGTAACATAGCTCTATCGCACGATCTAGAAGACAAAGAAGGTCATATTTCCTAAATGCCCTTCAGCCTCCTGTCTATAAGTGTGGCGCGCTACACACCCATAAACAGGACTCTACTGGACACGGCTCGTAGACAAACCCCTAGGACCGAACTGCTCTGATACCACTTCTGTCACGACCCAACTAGGGGCCGTGACGAGTACCCGATACTTGTACCGAGCACCCCCTATCTCGTATCGTATTCTTGTTACTAAGTGGGCCGTATGAACTGCACCATATTTTTTTTTTCTGTTCTACTTACCATTAACACTAGTAGCATAGTTATAAACATAGGCTAACAAACTCGGTTTGCACTTTATACAACAACGAGGACCAGCAAAAGTACAAGACATCTAACTGTACATATCTGTCTACGAGCCTCTAAACATAGTATACATATACATAGGAAGGGCCGAGTACTGCCGTGCCCGAACATATATACACAAAATAGTACCAAGAACTGAGGCTCCGGGACAACTGGAGCGCTGCCGATAACTGCTGATAGAACTTCTAGAAATCAGGTCCGTCTACCTGCTGACCTGCGCGGCATGAAACGCAGTGTCCACAAGAAGGGACGTCAGTACGAATAGTGTACCGAGTATGTAAGGCATGAATGATAACATAGTAACTGCATATAGAGTATAAATAATAACAGAATAGACATACAGAGCTCATCCTGGAGTAGAAGTAACCTGTACATATGTATGCCTAGTAGGTGGATACCATGCAAGCTTAGCCCATTTTTCAGAGCACGGTGTTTCTTATTCTCGTACACAGAAAACAGTACATTTCAGGAAACGGTATCTTTTACTCACATTTACAGACGCCGAATACATCGGCTCTCCCACCCCCCTCCCCAACGGTGTCCCCACATATCATATCGTATATATATCATGCATCACATATACAGACGCCGCGTACGGCTCTCCCATATCCCGCGTTCGGGCATCCCGCATCCGGGACGGAATCCAGCTGAGTCAGGTGGTGGTAAAACAGTTGCCCTTTCCCTTTTCCCGTATACATTTACATATACATATACATATCCATACACACATACATGTATCATATAAATAGCATGCATGGGAGCCCAAATAAAGATACATATCCATCGGAGTGACATAAGGTCGGTAACCTCCGATTACATTATGGAACGGCTATAGTCGCTTTGTCTCACCTTGAAGGGACGAGTATTATAAGGTGAGACTACCAATGAAAAGTGTCATTATGAGAAAAACATCAAATAGGGTCATAAGGTATAGTTTCATCTACTTAGAACCTTTAGAGCAGTCGTTATCGGTAATAGAGTTGAGATATCAAGAAATAGTTTAACATTTCCATATTTCCATTTTTATAGCAGAACATATCGTCAACATATCTATCGTAGGCATTTTCTCATCTTTGACTCCATCGTTATCACGGTCATCATAGACATATTTACATTAGGATGGTGTTGTACTTATCGTTTGATAATCGGAACAAGGATCAAAAGTTTCCTTAGGATTCTACTCCAAAACAAGTCAAACGAAGCGATAGGAAAAATCTGGGAACAATGGGCCCACCTCGGGCCGAATGAGATAGCGTACACCATCTACATATGTTACGTGTCATGGGGTTACTTATGAGGGTTTTAAGGATAGTCGGGTCCTATTTATGCGAGTTCTAGACGATTAGAAAGGTTTTTCAACATTTTGCACAATTTAAAGTTCAATTCTACTGAAGGAAAAAGGGAAAACTTTAGGTGCGGATTCCGGAGAATAGGGTTGTCCCCGAGGCTCGTACCCGACTTATTACGTCTAAGACATGTCATAGAAGGAAGGATAAAGCCTTACATACCTCTTGCCGCTCCGTATGCTATCCCGAATTCACGTAGCAAATCCGCCAAAATCTGCAATTTGGTCACATTTACCCAAACTTTCATTAGGGTACTTAAAGTTGGAATCTTAAGGTAACACTTGGCTACCGAAATTTCGGCAGCACTTCCTCTGTAAATATACCATCCTCAACATTCAACTTAGTCAAATTCCAATCAATCACAATCCGGGAATTCAAACCCGGCCAAACTATCAACATAAACTCAACAACCGCACTAGCGATTCACATATTCAATTCAAGATATATCCCTACACTTCAAAGTAGCATTCTACTTCCTTCAAGACTTTCTAATTCCAATAAAACAAAAACAACCTTATAATATATATATTCCAACAACATCAATACCAAAAATCTTGACCACAAAATCAATAAGCCATTTATTCATTTCAAGGCAACTCAATTCAATGCAACTCAATTAAATTCATATGATACTCCAACAACTTAAGCAACATACTTCTTACCCAAAACCTTTTAACTTCAATGAAACAACAATAACACATACACTTAGCAATATTATCTCCACAATACAAAGACCATGCTAGCATTATACCAACTCTTCCCATAATCCACAACCAACACAATTTCACTCCTTAACCATTAAATCCTTATTTTACATCATAGAACTTACCATAACAACAACTACAATGCTAAGTAAAAATTAATTTCACCACCCTACACCATTCGGCCAACACACCCCATACACCTATTTTCATGAATTTTCATATTTTCTATACTTTACAACAATACCCAACACACAACATAACACAACACAACACACACATGGCTTGACTATGCAAGCCACGGCCACACACATACACACTTCCATCACATGAATTTCATCCATTTTCTCATACTACAACATACATAATCATTCATAATACATAAGAGGAGATTAACCTTACCTTTTTTTCCTTGTTTCTTCACTTGAGTAGAATTTACTACTTGTATGAATATGAATTTTCCTTGCTTCAAAACCACTCTACTTTGCTAGGAATCCTTGAATTGGTAGGAAGTGATTTTTGAAGAAATATTTGGAATTTTTCTTGGAATTTTTCACTATGGCCGAAGGCCCCTTGAGTTCTCTCCTTCTCTTCTTTTCTCCACCCCTCTTGAAATGTCTAGAAGTTTATGGGGATTTTTAGAAGACTTGGTCTTCTTTTATCCCCTTAAATTTTGACTCCATATGGGCTTGGCCCAACAAGGAGAGTGGACGGCCAAGGAGGCCCAACACCAAGCCCACCTCTTTTTTTTTTTTTTTGAGTCCTACAATTCACGAAAAATTATTTCCCAAATTCCAAATTTACCCTTCGCCTTCCTCCATGTCTCTTTGAGTCGTATTGCAAATTTACCTTTTCGCTCTTGACCTTTCTTAATATTTTCGCTGCCAAATTCTTCATACGCAACTCATGTACTTAGAAAAATAAAAGTAAGGCCTTGTTTGTCATCTTCCCGCAATTGTCTTAAATTATCCGACTGTACAAAAGCGCGGGATATAACAATATAGAAGTGGCTGAAGCTGGAATTTACGGAGCAAAAAGACGGACCGTATATTATTTACGACCTATCAATTCACATGTAGATTAGTAACATAAGCTGCTATGATTGAGAAAGAATTCACGGCAGAAAAGTACGGACCCTGAATAATTTACGGATCGTAAATCCCACCATAGATCAGCAACAGCAAGTCCCAAACTAAAGGAAGAATTTACGGTCTAGATCTACGGACCTCAAAACATTTACGGTCCGTCAAAGATGAGCGTAGATCTAGATATGCGGAATTGATTTTATGGACAAAAGTGAAGATTTTACGGATCATCTAATATTTACGATCCGTATGTTGATTCGACGGGGGTAGTTTTGTCACATTGTTTTCCACGACTTTGTCACGACCCAGCTAGGGGCCGCGACGGCTACCCGGAGCTAGTTACCGAGCACCGCTCACTCTACTACTTATCTTGCTCATTTAATACTCTTTTATCAATTTTACATACCAATTGTAGGAAAACCATATTTTATCAAAACATAAATATTTTATATACATTTGCCTCTCGGCCATCAAAATAATATACATACATATGAAAACATCTTGTGAGACCATCTAACCCACACTGCGTATCTACGAGCCTCTACTAACATAATGAATACATAGACGGAACAAGACTCCGCCATGCCCAAAATATGCATATATGAATGTACATCAAAAGAATAGCCATAAGCACCTCCGAACAATGGAGTGCTATCTATCAGCTGACAGCTACTGAGGACCTGGGCCAAGCTCTCCTCCCTGTCTACCTGTGGGCATGAACACAGCGTCCGAAGAAATGACGTCAGTACGAATATTATACCGAGTATGAGAGGTGTACATAATGAAAGGAAACATCAGTAATATGAGGATAACATCAATATGAGACAACTGAATCTGACTGATAATCATACATGAAGTAATGCATGTTGTCTTACTCATCATCATAACATGTATGCATCATATGCAAGTTGTCCGTCCATGTCGGAACGGTGTGATAATCAATAATATTAGCCCGCGTCCAGGCCTCCCGCGTCTGGGGTACCATCTCATGCCTCCCACTAGTGGTGTCTGCCCACGCCTGTAGGTCGTGGTGTATCCGTATCGCCGCCCGCCGAAGCGGTGTCTGCCCGGCCAACTAGGCTCGGTGTGAATGAAATCATGACATGCTTAACTTAAATACTCATAGTAATATGTTTATCATAAAATACTTATCTTATCATAATGCGTATATATGACTCATGATCAACTTTACTCTATCGGGGTGACGTAAGGTCATGGTCCCCCGATTACATTATGGAACCATCATGGACATTCTGCCTCACCTTGAAAGGACTAGTACATAAGGTGAGTGTAGGCAAGGAATAACATCATCATCATTCTAGTGTCATCATATCGTATAACTTATCTCATATAGACATTCATAGATATATGCTTTTAACTTCTTAGAATATAAGAACTCATGAAAGGAATAGGGATTCAAGTTAAAAGATTCATGCCATTAGAAAGAAGGACTAGCCTCACATACCTTGGTCGTTTAGCTAAGATATCGCTCGCTTATTCTCCGTCAATATCACGTCGTTACCTTCATAAGAGAATCCGTATCAACATTAGTAAACTAACTACAAGAACGCATCGCTAATTCTAGGAAACGTCGGACAACGCTTCCTTCGCTCATACCATTTTTCTCATGTTTTATATCAACTCCCAACATTCATAATATTACTCGCAGTATCATAATCGACAATCGTCATTTACGTACATTTGGCAAAATCCACCAATTTTCCCTTATTTCTACTTCTAGCTCATCCTTGCGTTTTCATGCATTTAATGCTTGTTTCATGATATAAACATCATTTATAACGTATTTGTACTCACAACACTTCAACATTCATAGTTCAATTCCACTATCATTCATTTATGTCACTATTCACTCAATAATGACCCATTTCTATGTTCTTCTACATTTCAAGTGTCTAAGCTTTCCAATACTTCAAACAATATGGAATAATCATGAAACTTACCTTGGAGGATGGTTGAACAATCCTTAAGTTGAAATACTTCAATTAGCCAAAACCCTAGTTCCACCTTCTTGGGAATTTCTTGACTTAGAAGATCCTTTGATGTGTTCTTACACTTATTCTCATGAATTTGGTGTTGATAATCTTAGGTTTCCTTGGATTTTCTTGCTATTCTTAGAGTTGAAGTGTTGAAGAACACTCTAGAGTTTTCTTGAAGTGTTGGATGAAAAAAATAACGTGAAATGGGCTTAAGTCCCCTTTTAATAATTCAAAATCTGATCTTTAATGAAAACTTGTCAGAATGAACAGTGGTCGTAAACCACCATATACGGACCGTATTTTGATTTACGGTCCGTCCACTGTGGTCGTATTTAACCATTTCAAAGGCAGAAAGTTTTGGCTGATGGACATGGTAGTTTACGACCTGGTTTACGGTCCGTAAACCAGTTTACGGGCCGTAAACTGGGTCGTATTTAACCATATTCAACATTTACAGAAAGTTGGCATTTTTGACAAGTTGGAGGACGATTGCACTATACGGTCCGTAAACCACTTTACGGGCCGTATAGTGCCATATACGACCACTGGGCTGAAAAATTTTCCGCGACTTTCTTATTTCCAAAAATTCTTAGTTAGCCATTCCCGACTTAATAAAACATCATTCACTTAACTTTTCATCATTCCACTCATCATACAAGTACGGAGAAATTCCCGAGGTGTAACAGACTTGGACCATTATAAATACCTAATGTAGGGTTTTTGTAGGCCATTCTTAGTCAGATATTATCACTATTCTTCTTAGCATTGAATACTTCATTGTTTTGGAGCTTTTTGGAGAAAAAGACAATTACTTTCATCTTATTTTAATCAATAGTAAGCATTATAAATTCTTTTATATTATGTTCTTCATTATTCACTATGAGTAGCTAAATTTCATACTAAGGTTGTGAACCCAACGATGGATGTTATGTGATTGGGAATTGAAATTGATATATGCATAATGGATTGTTATGATTTATTTATTCTTCATTCTTCATTGTTAGTTGATGGTTGCAAACATTAACTTCCGCCATAAACCTTGCTTTATTTGAGAAAATAAGTTAGGGTTTGGTAAGAACAAGTAAGAAGAACTCGGGGCGGTAACCCTCGATTAATAAATTCAATTAGGAATAAGAGGAATTTACTTGACACAAATTTACCGTTCTTCATATCGACTCTTTTATATTTGGAAAAATCATAAAGAGAAATAGTCCTTAACTATTGGGAAATATTAGGGATTCAATTAGAGGTTAAGTGCATTCGTAAAATGATCCTTTAGAAGTATATCAAGATCAATACCGATAGCATACACTTCATCTAAAGGGGGACACAACCTTGATTTCTTTAATTCATTCTATTACAAACAAAAGCAAAATAGTTAGTAAACAAACAATCTTTTACAAACTTAACGGAATACGAAACTAGACTGCGAGAAAATACTCAACTACATTAATAACCTTTTCACACCTTATTCTTGTGGGATTCGACCCCAACCTAGTTGGGTTACTATATTTGACAACGTCCGCGTTACGCCATTTATTAGGTGTAATTTGAGCGTATCAATTAACTCAAAATGTATGTTGTTATGAACCTTTTTTTTTCATAAAAAAGGAATAGTACCTGAATTCATAATTTAGGTTGCATTATTTGGCAGGTACCTAATTTTTCTTATAATCGCGCAAAACGCGAATATATTCACTAGTTTGCTAATAAAAGAGACATGGAAATATGTGTTTTATTAATACAACGCCTTAGTAAATTTCAATACTTTATTTATGAAGTATGATTTATTCATTTGGTAAGAGCGTATAAGCTGGGAAGTTTGATAGTTTTCATTAATTATAAGGTTTTTATGTTTATAAGAAAAAGTATAAATTTTGAATTCAAATTATATGTCCAAACACACTTTCAACTTCAAATCAACCTCTCTCAAATAAATAATTTAAAATTATGATTTCAAGTTCATGTCCAAATGTTTGTTTAGTTTCAATAAATATGAAAATTAAAAATATAAAGAAACTTTTTGAACTTTGTGATTTTAAATTAAGCAAGTAAATAATATATCATGACCGTAAATAATTTTTGAATTCTCTTTTTCGTTATATAGTGAGATTTCTCTATAACAACACCTCACTTAACAACCAATTTTTTCTCTGAATTAATTTTTTATGTTATATGTTGCCCTTTTTTTTCTTTTTTTTTTTTTTGGGAAAAAAAATTCTCTCTAGCTTAAATCCTAATCTAGAACCCTACTTCTTTCCATTGTTTTTCCGGCGACAATGGCCTCTCCGCCTGCTACAACACCACAGACACATTCAACTCACATAATTCCGACACAAACTTATGCAACAACTCTCAACAACAATTACTAAGACACCAACTTTGCCCAAGAAGGTCACGTATCTGCATGGAGAGCTCATGATAATATGAGATGAAGAAGAAATCGAACCGATGATAATACGAGATAATTTGCAATATGTCGTCATTGGGAAATTATCATATGGCCAGACATTAAAAGATACGAAAGCTTATACCAACGCAATGTGAATTGAAAGGAGAACATAATATCGGATTGCTTAATAGGTATGTTGATTCGTGCGATTTTACTTGGGGATCATGTTAATCTACTATCAAAACCAGCGTTTTATATAACATTCAAGAACTGATCATAGCCTATGCGCACACTTAAATGGAATCTATGGTTAGATCCTGATACAGAAACCAAAGTTGCGATTGCATGGATATCTTTTCCATATTTGCCTCCAAACTATTTTGTAAGAGAAGTTGTATTCTCATTAGCTTCCGCAGTAGGAAAGCCTTTGCAAGTGCATATGGCTACTCGCAACCAAACCATGCCAAGCTGTGCAAAGGTCAAGGTAGATCTGTGCAAGTGGATATAGCTACTCGCAATCAAACCAGGCCAAACATTGAAGAAGAAATGATAGATTTGACAGGAAAGAATGATACTACAAAGGAAACAACAATGGTGGTAATGATTATTCTTTGTTAACACACACGAAATACTTTCACAGAAAGACGCATGAAACTTGTTTCAAGAGATCCAGGGTTCAGAACATCTCAATGACAATAACTATTACGATGATTTTTGCTAAAATGAATATCTGATACTTTCATTTTTACACTTCATAAATGCCAAATTCCTGTACATCCAATATCATTCACTGAGACAATCGGATATGTGCATTCAATGGATAAAGCCATGCACCCATCCCAATCGGATATGCGCTTTCTTTCTGATCAATTTAGAAGCTGGAGTAAAATAAGTTAGCTGCGTCATAGTTCAGGGGCTTCCTATTTTTCAAACCACCTTAACCAATAGAGGTTAGCATCTAAGTCCAGTCTATGTGCTACCTGTGCTTGATAATATGATGAATGCACAAACCACAGAGAGTGAGAAGACGGAGATCCAAGTATTCTCAGTGTACATGTCCATGGCATCTGTGAATGAAAAACGTGTTCGGTTTTCAGCCCAGTTACGGAGTCGATCTGCCTCTGCAGCATACAGTGCTCTTCCCTGAACATGTAACAGCTAATAATTAGGAACTCACTTAAAATATAACAGTGATTTACAAATCAAGAAACGGATAACACTGGAAACTGACACTTGTACAAGGATGAAAACTGAAGACTGGAACATATTGCCAGATGAGTTTAAGTAATATTATTCAATTATTTTGTATTACGGTAATACTTGCTTTTATCAACTGGTAATACTGAGGATAAATATAACAAAAGCAAATAATTACAGATGTACTCCCATGAGACATTAGTTACGAGCTTAAGTTACCATATTGACACTTCGACAGAGAGAACCATAAGGCATCGAAGTGTGGCAACACAGAAAGCCCCACATGCATCCATTACATGTAGTAGGTTACCTGATCATCAAACCATCGGCCCCGTCTCAACCATGAGGTTACTAAGGCAATTAAGATCCTTGGTGGAGTCAAATAATTGATGGCTCTTCCACTTCCTTTTACAACCCGCATCCTTGGTACTAGTGTTCTAGCAACTGTCTCTGGATGTTCGCAAATGATGTTAAACATCTGTCGGTTTTGGATAGTTGAGCCACTGCAGGAGAGCCTCATTCTTAGTAAACTGAGATATAATATAATTTGATATGGTACTAATGAAAATCCAAAAGAAGAGTTTACTCTAAAGTTTTTTGAAAAGTTTAAATAGTTGCCTTGATAAGCAGGGAGAGAATAGCCCAATACTTTGTGTTTTGAAACAAAGAGAAACGAATCGGGTATATGAGTTTCATTATTAACCTTCTCCATGCCTCCATTTTGCAATTTGCTGCTCAAACTCCTCTTTCAGTTGTTGAGGGAGGACGGAAGGGGAAGGCAAGGTAGGAGGCTGGGGGAGAGTAGTTAACAGGTATAGGGCTCTAGCTTGTAGGTACTGGAGAAGACAGAGTATAAAGGGAGACCGCTAAATCAGGCTCCAGTTTCACCATGCTGGCAGGATTAGAAAAGGTGGTCACAGTTGATTACAAGAACAAAATAAAAGTTGAAACCTTTCATCTATCCATAAGCACCAGAAAGGAGAATCATCTCAAAGGTAGGAATCTCTGGTCCAATAATTCAGTAGTCTTTATGTACCACTGAATGGTGTGGATACCTAGAGTCCTATTTGGTGGCACTACCAGATAGAGTAGGACCCCAAACAGGACAGAGTTATCCTTCTTAGCAATACATTGTTCAGGAAAGCAATTCAAAACACATGTGAGTGCAAAGAACTGATGATCCTCCTCACATACCTCAGCAGGAGGCCGGTTAGGACCATGCCTGGAGAGGCCGTATGCACTCCAACTTTTGACCGCTTGCACTCCTTCAGTAGGGATGATTGAAGCTGCCTGAGACCACATTTTGTTGACCCATAGCTGCAGAACAGTGAAGATGATTGCAGCGTTATGAATATCCATCAGAAAAGTATTAGATGAATACATTGTAAAGATACTGCTATTCAACATAGATAACCTAGTACTCCAACCACAATAATCAACTCACACAGCTGTTAGAGGGGTGCTAGATCCTCCAGAACCTGCACCATCCATGTTAAATACATGTCCACCTTTGCTTTGGGTTTTCATTATTTGGATGGCTTCTTTAGTGCATAGTATAGAACCAATCAGGTTTGTGGAGACAATCTGTATATAAAATGTTTTTGGTGAGCAACAGGCGATAAATAATTACTATAACATTAGGTGACCCAGCATGCACAGAGCAGATAGTTTATTACGTGCAGATATAAAGTTTAACTTGGAGAAATATGAACTTTCTCCATGCATGAGGTGATGGGGAAAATTGTCTAGTAGTAGTATCGGAGAAAAACCAAGACATGGGGATATATTGATGGATAAGTACAGGAAAACAAATAGTTAAAAGGAGTGACTCATGTTTGTAATAATAAGTATATATTTTGGTATATAAAGTATACAAATTACGTATATTTTGTATACAAATTATATCTATATGTTGTGGGGAAGGGGAACATAATTTGTTATCAAATTTCTGCTAGGGAATTGTTAGAAAACCTACAGTGAAAACATCACAACACCCCCCCCCCCCCCCCCCCCCCGGGACAAGAGAGATAGATAGATAGAGAGAGAGAGACAGAGAGAACAAAGAAAGAAGCTTTGGCTTGTCAATTTAATATAACCCACTCTACTGCTGATGCCCCATGCACTAACGATCCATCTGCTATTATATATGCATCGTCAAAAACTTTTTTTTTTTTTTTTTTTGCCAGAGTCTAAAAATGGAAAAAGTTGTAGAGCATCAAGATAAATGTATGAAGATTGCCCACAAGATGCATACCTCTTGAATATCATTGTCAGTAAACTGCAGCAAGGGTCGAAAACCTTTGTTTGTCCCAGCGTTGTTTACCTATATAAAAGTCAATCTTTAGAAGCATGACAACGGAACAACAAGCCAGGAAAGTTTTGTTTTCCTCACAAGTCCTCTGAGATGCAGATGACCCCTATATATGTACTTCACTGTCTTTTGCTTCGAGAAAAAAGAATGTTAACAAAAGAAAATTACTAACCCAAATGTCAATGTAACCAAGCTCATCTGCAACAAACTTGCCCAGCTTTCTAACATTAACCGGTTCAGAGACGTCACAAGCCATACCAACCACTTTTGCATGTGCCAATTTTTTTCTAGCCGACCCAGTGGCAGCATTCACAGCTTGCTTCAGATTTTCCTCAAGCTCCTTGATAGTTGAATCGACAGATTCAGGGCTGTCTTCAGGAAACATGCATTACCAAGAGATCCTACTAAACAACAATTAGACCAAATAAGTGGATTTCATAATCTAAGGAATTACCTGCGAGAAGTAACAATGACACGGTCTCCAGAAAGTAAAAATTCACGCGCAAGAGCTTTCCCTAGTCCCCTTGTACTGCACCAAACAATAATTAGAGTAATTACATTAAAACACCATCTCCAGAGTCCAAATTGATATACCTAAAATTTGTCTCTCTTTGTCGTAAAATTCACGAGGAGAAAAGGAAAACAAGTATCCGGAAAAGAGAACTTCCCTTGATGAAAAGATAAAACAGTTGAATGAGACTTAAATTTGAATGTTAAGCAGCATCATCTTCAAATAAAAATTCATTTTCAACCAACAAATTGTTAAAGATGAGGAGATGAGTTGCTACTTCTATGGTCCAGGAATGCCCTAGCAAGACTACATTGTGCCCTTCGTAATTCAACACAGTTTTGAAACACAGATGATTAAACAAGCATAAATATTTAGCAAGTGCGCAATAAATCAAGTTGCCTTTAGTGCAAAATGAAGATATAACTTTTAGTAATAGTAAAGTCTTATACCTTCCTGTTATAACGACATTACGCGGGCCAGCTCGAGCAACTTCATCCAAAACCAAATTGGACCCTATCATCGTCCCAATAATAATTCCTCCAAGCCAGCTATACCATATCAACTCATTCATCTGGCTATCTCCACCTGTAACATTTAACATTGGAGTACACCCTTATACAGTTACCTCTATGTTGGATGTCATAAATGCCTTAAACTTTCACAAGTTCACAACTTCAATTTGGTCCAATGAAAGAGCATGAATTTGCTAACCTGACAACTGAAATCCAACAAACATGACAACACCTGTGCTCATCATCGTGATAATATATCTTCCAACATATAACGCCAACTGCAAATATAAGAGGAACATAAGACTCCATTAACAAAAAACCGTAAAAGATTATCTATCTTTGTCAATCAAGACCTCTTCATTTAATGTGCATGAGGTTGGAATACAAACTTGTCCCATTCTCATAATGTTTCCATTATGAATTGGAAATAGGAAAAAAAGACATTTCACAAGTGTCTAACGTACATCCATATATCCGAGATCAGACTAATAACCGCCCAAGTAATAAAACTCCGGTTTCTTGATCAACCAAATTGCATAGTTCAGTGCATGGTAAATATGAGAAATATTTAAAAAGAATGGACCTGAGATCTTTTTTAAAGCAACATACATCATCGTATTGGCATGCAGCCCAACTCTAATTAGGAGCCATTCGGACATGATTTGAAATCGTGATATGAAATCAGTGATTTGAAATCATGATGATTTGAAGTTGAAGCTTTGTTTGGACTTGCAATTTGAATTTCTTAAGTTGTATTTTTTTCATAGAGATAAAAACTCCATAAGTTGTGAAAACCATCAAAACTTTCCTATTTCTTATACAATCTTACCAAATAAGCAAATCATATTTCATAACAAAAATAATACGCTATTAGCCGGCCTTTCTAAAAAATACAACATCAATTGATCGAACTTTAGCTCAATAAAAAGGTAAATTGAACATGAGTTTTAGTCTTTAATGCAGTTGGTAATGGTGTGGTAAGAGTAAATTTGTTGGAACTTGTAAATATACTACCAACTTACAGATCATTTTTATTATTTGATATAAATAGTTGGTAAACATGGTTGGTAAATATATCTACAACTTATGGATCTCTTTTTATAAAATATAAACTTATGGGTCAAGTTTTACATTTTAAAAAATTTAAAATCATGATTTGGAATCCTAAATCATACCAACTACCTTGGTGGAGAATTTAGGATTTGAAATTATGATATGAAGTTGAAGTTGAAATTTTGTGCAAATTGCATAAACAAACGAGGATTTGAAATCGTGATTTCACATCGCATGTCCAAACGCCTACTTAAACAAGTGAAACAATCAGAAGTACTAAAACGCCATTGAACCCTTAATCCATGATTTTCAGATGCAATAGCATAGAAATGTCCATTTTGCAACTCTTACTACGTTTTTGCGCAAGATTATCAAAGAAGAAGAAAATCATAGCCTATAGTACTAATAACCTCTTAGAAATCTTCATTCTTTTACAGATGAGATTTCACGGAAAGGAGAAAAAAGAAAAAGGGGATAAAAGCACTCCCTCCGTCCCAATTCATATGACATAGTTCGGATTTCTAGAGTAAAATTTCTTTATTTTAACCGTGAATCCGAACATACAATCTTTAAGTTTTTGAAAAATAATTTACATATTAGAAAACTGCCATAAAAAGTCCTACTCACAATGTTGAAAGGACATGAATAAATTGTGATCAAAGTTTTCCTGTTTGAGAATTATGTCACATAGATTGGGACAGAGGGAGTAACAGTTAGAGCACAATTTGGATGCACAAAATAGATGCCTAAAGGTACATATGCACTAACCAAAGAAAATTACCCACAAAATAGATGCCTAAAGGTACATATGCACAAACCAAAGCAAATTGATGTGTGACATACCAAGAATAATCTCTCCTCCAACTTCTCGATAGCTTCTCTAAACTTATTTTCAGTTCTCAAACTTGGCTTTGAACAACTCCACACAGCAGATCTAATAGCTCCAACCAATTTGTTCTTGGATTCACTTCGTTCCTTCACATATTTATCCACATCATCAGACTTAAAGCTCCTGCAAGGTTGTACAACAATTCTACGACGACCCTTTACAATCAAAGGATCCCACCTACTCATAACTACATTCCCGGCCATCCGTGGGTAGTAGTGGTGGCACTCTAGTGTTGACACGTGTAACTTCGCCACCATGTCCATTTATTATTATCAGATAAATAATTGGTGCACTTTTTCTTTCTCTCTTTGGTTACAAAGGTTTGTATGATTTCATGAAATATGTATCCAATTTTTTTGGGGTTTGGGGATTTGGATTGTGTGACGTGAAATTTTCTGGGATTAGTGTAAGGTAGAAATATCTGAGGAATTGGAATTTTGATTATAAAGATCAAAAGCTAAAGCAAAGAAGCTAAAGAAAAACAAGTGTGATGACCACACGTTAAAGCTACTCTTTATCTGCACGTTTGAACTGCTACGTGGCATTGTGTGTCTGATGTTACGTGTCTCCTTTACCATCGAGGTTACAATTATATCATTCTGGCTGCCTACTTGTCTTTTCTTTTTGAATGTTTTTTAAAGCAAATATACCCCTAGTCTGATATATAAAACAGAGGAAAAAGGATATTTACAGTAAAAACTAAAAATCAAAGGAAAAAGGCTAAAGTCATAACAGTTTGTGAGCAAGTTGATAGTACACTGCTGCATTTAAGATATTGTCCTCCATCTTAGCTAATACTCCCGCGTTCCAATTTATTTGGCATCATTTCTTTTGTTCCAAAAAAAATATTATTTTTTTATATTTAGAAACAATTTAACTTTATGAGATAATTTACGGTCACACATTTATATAAAGGCTTATTTTGGATCACATATTTCAAAAATCTTCCTTTCTTTCTTAAATTTCGTGTCAAATCAAATGGTGCTACATAAATTGGGACGGAAAAAGTATCATGCAGAAGCACCTCAAAGCTCTCATCACCAGGTACTATAAATCTTAGGCCAAAGTAGAGCATCATTCAAAGAGTATCTGAGTCCATCTCAAAAGTATCAACAATATAAGTCCTCCAGCCAACTGAAAAAAACTGTCACCTGTTCTTTGTAGTATCCTGCTACATTTTCCTAGAGCAAATCCTTCTGTAATGTGGAGGAACTGGTCCTCCCTCATGTTTCTGTGTGTATAAACAGTGTCTAATATTGCCAACATTCCAACCGTATGAGCCAAGCTAATATCACACACTGGAAAATCGTTTCCTTTTGACAAAAAACAATCATACTTTTTTCAAATCTTTGCAACTTATCATAATAAAATATAAGGGTTGCAATTCAATTGTCACTAAAAATTAAAAGAGACTGGCATTATTATCCTCTTATGTTGTTCTGGCCTACCTTTTGTTTAATAAAACAAAATTGTACCACAATCGTTTCTTGTTGGTATGCACTCACTGTGAGCACAATAACAAACTTTCTGGCGGAATATTGAGAGAGACTAAGCCTAGATAGTTCTTTCAACCCAAGTTGAATTCCATGGCGGATAAAGGTAAAGGAAATATGAAGGAGAAAGTCGACACTGGTTTGAGGAATTTCTTTGGTGAAGTTATTTATGACCAAGAAAATCTCAATATTTTTCTTTAACCCTCGCGGAGTTGCAATGCCGCCTATTCTACCCTCAGCCCCTACCAGATACACAGAGCCCATCTACTTGTTTCTTCATGGAAAAAGCTCTGGTAATAAGTCGGAGCTACTTGATGTGGCGTGATTTTACACCACAATCGATGCTTTTTAACTATAAGTTTTACTTGTTTTTAAGCAAGTCTATGTCATTTTACGTAGTTTTTGTCATGTTTCAGGTAATACGAGGTCCCTAGAGCCTAAGTGTGGAAAACAAGCAAAAAAGTTGCAAAACTGGAAATAACTGGAAGTTCTGGAAAATACCGTGGAAAAATACTCTGCGCAATCGCGCAGAGTACCCACGCGATCGCGCCCACGCGGGAATTTCACTCCACGCGTTCGCGCTGGAATGTAACGCGACCGCGCCTACGCGCATTATTAATTCCACGCGGTCGCGCAGTATCGATACGCGATCGCGATGAAGGGAGCAGGGGAGCTGACGTCGTCCACGCGATCGCGCAGACACATGGCGCGATCGCGTTGAAGAATTTTCGGCATTTTCGATCAGAACTCGGATTTTGACGATGTCTTCCATTCCAGTTCATATAAATAGAAAACTAGGGCAAAATATTAGATATCTTTGGCAGCTTGGAGGCTAGGGTTCCTACAAAAATGTTCTCTCTTCTTTTTAATCCTTGTTGATGGAAATCTCTTGGTGACAATTAAGATTGATACTCTTGTTGTGCTTATTTATTCATTTGCATTGTTCTTAATCAAGTAAGTTTTTGCTATTTTAATTATTCTTGTTCATGAATGTTTTCAATGGAATAGCTAACCTTTGAACTCGCCCATTTACTTTGTTTGAAACTCGGAAGAGGAAGAACGGGGTTGGGATAGAATAATTAACATAAATTTGGGGCGTTAACCCTCATCTAATGGAAGTTGACCTAGGAATAGACAATACCACTTGTAGCCATATTCGGGTGTTCTTAATGCTCCTAATTGCTTGAGGGATCTTCAATTGGGTAGTCTAGTTAATCTTCGGAAGAAGTTAATTTAGAGTCATTATCCGAGGCTAAATAACATAAACTTGCTATTATTTATAATTCGTGAAATAGATTGGATCGTTACTTGAGAAGTAGTTTCCTTTATTCCATTCTCTTTGCCATTGATCAATTTACTTGCTTTCTAGATTAGAATTTATATTTCCATATTTTATCAAAACCTTATCAAAAACCACCATTGATGCGTTCGGACATAGCTATTGTTAGTGATAATTCCTAATCTGCTTAAATCGCCTACATATTGTTCTCTGTGGGATTCGACCCCAACCTTGTTGGGTTACTATATTTGACAACTTCCGCGTTATACCATTAATAGGTGTAATTTGAGCGTATCACTACTCAAGGAAGCGGAAGCACTTGCGAGTTCACAAATTCAGCTGGAAACTCCCGGCCTGATCCGCTCGTAGCTGTCGAGCTAACTAACCTTCAGCTACTACAAAACGATGAAGAAACCGGGGAGGAAGGAATCGTGTTAGCTGAACCGATTACTCCACCGGATTATATTCCAGTTGGTGTGGTTCCACTCAAATTTTGGATGATACGGAGCTTGAGATTAAAGTGCTCTAGGATTTAGTCGGGATATGTACTAGAGAAATTGCTGACACTAGCGCCAATGCTTCCGCCACAGTCGTGATCGAAGTGGTTGGTTTCGAATACGCGAGGTACATTTTCAAGACTACTTAAAATCAAATCACCTTTTATACCCCTGATATACATAGGTTCACCAAGCAACTACACGAGGCAATCTTCCGCCATCGCCAACATGCAGTGGCTTGGAGAGCTGTGGCGAGAGTGGATGCTGGGTCATCCAAAGTAGATGCTGGGCCTTCTGATTTGGATGCAGAAGAAGAGATTGATGTTGGTGATGAACCCGAGAGTGACGGTGCTTACCTGAATAAACCCGAGGCGGCGGCGGATGGAAAGGATGAAGAATAGAATTAAGAATAGTTTTGCTTCCAAGACGTTTTGTTCTACATTTTAAAGTAATTCAAGCTTATAAGATGTTAATTATGTGTTTGCAATACATTACATTTGATCTTGTTATAAAAAAAATTATTTTCTAATATAAAGATTTGAATAGTTTAATTTGAAGTTCTAA
Organism: Lycium barbarum; assembly: GCF_019175385.1. Classification (NCBI taxonomy): domain Eukaryota; kingdom Viridiplantae; phylum Streptophyta; class Magnoliopsida; order Solanales; family Solanaceae; genus Lycium; species Lycium barbarum. The sequence goes on along the minus strand of NC_083343.1, from coordinate 68,117,066 downwards.
AATATTTCTATTGTTAAAAAGTAGACGATATTTCTTTTGTTCTCTTATAAATGAGAAATTGTACTTTTCTTTTTTACATATTTTAATATTATTTAAGTGAAAATAAAATTGTAAAATTCACTACTAAAATTTTTGGAGCCTAAGGCAACGGCTTCACTAGCCGCCCCTGCCTCAAAAGATTTGAAATCAATATTATTGTCATGTGAAATTCGAGTTCAAATTATTAAGAATCCTAATTAAAGCTATATAGACAAATTGAAGGTAGTCATGACCTACTAGAACTAGTTAAATTTCACAAATTCCGTCCTAGTTAAATGATGACTAATAGCCCGTCTGGTCAAAGCTTTTAGGAGGTCAAAACTACTTATTTTAAAAGGTTGATTTACAGAAGCTAAAAAGGTCTTTTCCCAAAAAATACATTTTTAACACGTTCGAGAAAATACACTTAAAAACATTTTTTAAAGCTTGGTCAAACACTAATTGTTGCTCAAAAGTGTTTTTCAAATTGATTAGTAAAACACAAAATGTCTCTCACCAAAAGTACTTAGTTTGAAAAAACACTTATCAAAATAAGTCAATTTTAGAATCTTAGTCAAAACAGGCTATAAAACTTAGTCATTTGCTTTAGACATTTGCTTTAGACATTTTAAATACTCACTTTTTGATATTTATATTAATCAAGAAGACAAGACATGTGTTTGAATAGTCATATTTGTCAGTATTTTATTGATTAAATAAAATGTTTCCAATTTTTTTTTTTTTAGTGTTAGATGATTCTATGTCGTCGCCTTTTTCTTTATCGTAAAAGCTTACTCACTCTTCGGTATTTATATTTACCAAGAATGCAAGACGTGTTTTGAATACTCAAATTTATTGTTTAGTTTTTGTTAAGTAAAATATATTTTCACTTTAATTTGTAAGTGTTAGATGATTTTTATTCTTAGAATCGGGCCAGAGAAAACTCGTTGGTTAAAGTTATAAAGTAGGGGTCTCATGTACATCACATGAATTTAATTTCTGTCTATGTCTAAATTATCAAGTAAATATTTCCCTTAAATTCCTCCACATGTACCGTCCCTCTTTTCAAATCGATCGATAAATATAGTTGAGCATCAAAACTGCATAGAACTCAAGAACCAAACATAACCCAAAATCTCCAACCTCCACCGCAACAATATAATGTCTAAAACCAAACCAACTAGTTTGTCCTTCAGCATTTGACCACCCACACAGCGCACCCGTGACGCCGTCATTCAACGTCTCATTGAGACTCAATATTCCCCTTCTATCCTCTCCAAATGTTACGGCACCGCCTCATTTGAAGAGGCTACGGATACCGCTAGGCGCATTGAGGAAGAGGCTTTTAACTATGCTGGATCCTCTTCTTCCCCTGATGACCAAGGCATCGAGATCCTTCAGGTGCTTTTTTAAGCCCTTGGGACCAGTTTTAACCAATTTCTCGAGTCGAACTAATGCATACATCTACAATTTAAATTTTATAGGTTTAATATTTAAGTTCTTTAGTATTGAACTAGTTATACTTTTAAAATTACGGATTCAAATCTACTACTACTTGCCAGAGTGTGGAAAAATAGTTTCCATTGAGATTAAACATCCCCGGATAAAATGTTGAAAATGATAAAAATATCCCTAATATCCTTAAACAAGTTTTCTTAAAACATTATGCAATGTATGCTATGTTTAATATAACAAACCAAACAATCAATAAGAAATAATATCAAAATAACTAATTTCAGCATGACTAATCTAACATAACTAATCCTGATATAACTCTTTATTCAAACCAAACGACCCCTTAGTTTCAACTTTTAAATTATCGGTACAGTAAATGCACTTAATTTTTCTCATCATTACCAATTAAATGTTTTCCTTAAATTCCTCCACGTACCATCCCTTTTATTTCATCCAATACACCTATAATATCGTCGAGCATCAAAACTGTAACACAAGAACCCAAAATCCCCAACCTCTTCCACAACCAGGGGCGGATCTATGTGGTAGCGTGGGAGTGTCACGCCACCCAGACACCTCGGTTGAAATTATGTGTACGTATGTATGTATGCATGAGAAAAAGGGATAAAACTCTTTGGTGCCACCCAACATCACAAAGGAGTCTGTGGTGCCAGAGGTTTGTAACCAAGTTTCCCTCCCCAGGGACCCCAGTTCGAGCCCAGCTTGCTATACATTTTATTAATAGAGGCATTAAACAGTTTTCTTCTTCCAAAGAATCCTTTCTCAATCCTTTCTCTTATCCCAAATCTTCTCCTCTCTCTTCATCAAAATTTTAATAATTTTTTCCCGCTACCCCAGGTTCTCTTCCATTGTTGTTTCTTATCTTTAATATTACATGTTATTTTATTTTATTTAAATGGTTTAACAAAATGCCAAAGAAAAGGGTACGTTGAGTCTTGGTTCCCGCTGATTTAAAAGAAATTTCATTTATTTTTTAGTAGAAATTATGCTTGTAAGCTTGAGTTAATGTACATATCTGAGTGTGATTTTTTCTTTATAATATTTGTCTATGTAGACCGAAAAGGCAAATAACTCGAACAACAATCCAAAGTTGATCAAACCGATCAAATGCTTATTTTATTGGACCATGTAAGTTTCAATATGTCTACATTTACAGCAGAGTGGCACCCAGATCCTTCAAATTCTATATCCTCCTCTGTCCACAACAATGTCTAAAACCGAACCAACTAATTTATCCTTCAGCATTTGGCCACCTACACAACGCACCCGTGACGCTGTCGTTCAATGTCTCATCGAGACTCAATCTTCCCATCCTATCCTTTCCAAACGTTACGGCACCGTTCCGCTTGAAAAGGCTACTGATACCGCTAGGCTCATTGAGAAAGAGGCATTTAACTATGCTGGTTCCTCTTCTTCCCCTGATAACGAAGACATCAAGATCCTTCGGGTATTTTTAATCCCTTTTTACCAGTTTTATAGGTTCAATCTATAAGGTTCTTAATATTGAAGGTGTTGTACTTTTAAAAGGATTCAAACCTATTTTAGTGAATTTTTATACATAAGTGCTCGTTTGCCCCTCAATTCCCAGTAGAGACAAAACACTAGGTGATTTCTTTTACTCTGTAGAGTAAACGTGACTATACTGTGGAATTAGTCGAGGTGTGCATAAGTTGGCCTGGATATTCCGGGAAACTGTTTGGACATAAGATTGTTACAATTTTTTCAGAATTCAGAAAACTCCAAAAAGCTGTTTTCACACTTTTTACTTCAAATTACTCACAAAATTAAAAAACAACTCCAATTTATATTTATGTCCGAACACAACTTCAATTTTCAAATATCATTTTCAACTTGAAAACAAATTACTACGTTTTTTCAAATTTCACAATTCTTATGTCCAAACACCCATTTATGTTGCGAGTTAAAAGTGCTAGGTTTAGATGAACCTGGACGTAGTGTATCTAGTATTGAAGTCGTTATACTTCCAAAATTACGGATTCAAACCTATTATTTGTTGCGATTTTATTAGATTTTTACACATAAACTTATGCTCCAAGTTAAAAGCACAAGGTTATGATGAGTCTGCCTGCATCCGCCACTGTATGTACACATGGAAAATGAAATAAAAATTCGAAGATATAGTAAAGGTAACCTGCCCCGAATTTAGTCTATTCGAGTATCTAGCCCTTGATAGGGGCTTAATGGAATCTATACATATATACAATTAGATTTTAACAGTGTATGTAAATAGAATATATTGCACATAGTTTGTATACGTGGACTCTGGAATAATTAGTAGTGAATATGTACTTGTTTAGGTATACTCCAAGGAGATTAGCAAGCATTTGCTGGACACTATTGCACATAGTTTGTATACGTGGACTCTGGAATAATTAGTAGTGAATATGTACTTGTTTAGGTATACTCCAAGGAGATTAGCAAGCATTTGCTGGACACTGTGAAGGACAGATCTGCTACTACTGCTTCCACGAGGACTGAAAATAGACCATCGGAGCCACTAGCTGATGCTTTGGAGCAAACTTCATCTGCTCCTCACGCTGAGGAAATCTCATCCGTTGGGACCGAGTCTTGAAAATTGTAACGAGGTCATTTAGGTTATGAATATTTGCCTCTGCAGTGAAAAAATTTCTAGCTTGTAGTTAATTTCGGTGTATGAGATTGCAATGTATTGTTTATGGATTAGATAACGTTGGATCTCTTCAAACTTCTATGTTAGAGCCTTCTGATTAATATATGCTTTAATCATTAACGTGCTTAAGTTTGTTTTGCCCCCACCTTCGCTGGCTTTTCCTCTTGATTTGAGGTTTATTGATATATAGTTTGCATTTTGTTTAAGCATTGTTATATGTTGCACTAATTTCTGTTGATGAGGCTGGGTTTGACTTGATTTTGTATTTTATTTTTGGGAGTTGGCTGAAAATTGGGAGATGCCTTTTTGTTTTAGTTTTTTCCTTCTTCACATTGTTTACTATTATTAAGTCTTTCTATATGATCACAAGCTCGAAAAAAGAAGGAGAGTTGAGGTTTCTATAGATGGGTATCATATAGCTAACCTTGGCTAATCTGGGATTGAAGCTTCAATTTATTCTTACTGTTTTTTTCTTCGATTGGTATTTAGTTCTTCTCATCATCTTGATTGTGTTATAATAGCCAGCGTCTTAGGGATACTAAATGGTCCAACATTGGCATTTTGGTTGTTTTTGTATGGACATGACTTTTGGGGGCTTTAAACTTTAACTTTGTCGAAGACGCAACACATTTTATTGAGGTGTGAACCAGGATTCTTTGAGGTATTAACTCAAGCTCTGGAGTCTGGACATTGCTTGTATTTCTGCATTTGTGACAATACTTGCTTAGGTTGAGGCCTTGGCATTTCAGACTTCCCCCAGTGAACACTCGGTTAAGTTTTTTCTTATACAAGTCTTGTTATGGTATCCGAGGGACATCGATCCTACTTATGATTTCTAAATACTTCTATCTACTACACACCATGGATATGCGATTATAGGGCAAGCTGTTTCAGAGATAACATGTCTTGTGATGATTCTCTTAAAGATAGAAACAGAAATAGCTACTCTTTTGCCTGGATTATCATCAGTAAGTAGGACTAAAAGTACAATGAGCGAGTGGTCTGATCTAAATTGTTTATTCATTTTGATTTTTGATGTTACATTTAGCTTTTCTTCTTCTGAGAAGGTTGAGGTCTATCATAGAGGTATCTTAGACTACATAATAGTATTCTTTGTGGAAATTTGAATTGAAGAATCTTGGCTTCTCTGCTCATTATGGTCGTATCGATGCTCCAAGCAATTGCAAAGCCAGAAATGTCGTTAGGGCGTTCGAGATTTAACATATATAAGGGTCATTTGGTATGCTGACTAAGTTATGCCGGTATTATAGTCCTCGGATTATAATCCAAGGACTAATTTATCCCACCTGGGAGGTGTGATAAAATAATACTAACCTTGATGGGATAAGATGGGTTATCCTAGACTAACTTTGGGATAAACTTTATACCTTGTTTGGTTGAAGGTATAGATTTATCCGGCGATAAATTTATACCTTCAATCAAACAAGATATAAAATTTATCCCAAGGTTAATCCCGAGATATTCCACCTTATCCGCGTACCAAACGACCCTTATAGTATAATTTTTCGATGAAGCGTGTTTAACTGACCACCCTATTTTTAGCTTTGTCCCTGGTTTCAAGGAGGTAGTACTAAATATTTGATCAGTATGTAAAGGTAACTGGTTTCGTGTGGCCACATTGGATGGCTGTAGATAGGTCCTTTTGTATTATACTACCAAATTGTTGGGCTAAACGGCCCAAAGATACTCTTAACATGATGTGATATTGTTCACTTTGGGCCAAGCCCACACGGTTTTTCCCAAAAGCCCTCACATCATTAAGAGTATCCAATTCCTTATAAGTAGCTCCTTTTTCTTTCCAGCTACCAATGTCATACTTTGTTTGCACACCCAACAATCTCCCCCTCGAATTAAGTTTCACATAACTTATTGCGGGTCAGAGATTCAATACGTCAATGTGCCACCCACATCGTCAGAGTATTTACGGTCACCGAAGTGTCACGACCCGGCTAGGGGCCGCGACGGGTACCCGGGGCTAACCACCGAGCACCGCTCGTGCTATCATTTACCTAACCCATTTAACAATCATTCATCTGTTTTCGGTTAACTTTAAAAAGAGGATTTGCTTTTCATTACAAAAATATAACGCGTTGATACAAAAACATATTTCAATATACTTATACACATGCGTACTGCCCACGTTGTGGAACCACACAACCCACATCGAGCATCTACGAGCCTCTATTGAGTGACATACAAATATATACACAAAAGGAACAACCAATTAGCACCTCCGAAAGATGGAGTGCTCTTCAGCTCGACTAGTGACTCCTATCAGTCTGGACCGCTTTCCCGTCTACTTGTGGGCATGAATACAGCATCCAAAGAAAAGGATGTCAGTACGAGCATTGTACTGAGTATGTAAGGCATACATCAAGAAATAAAGTAAGAATAAGAAAGTAAAGTAATTATAAAGAGATAATCGATAACTACTTGCCTCTTAAGGCGGATCCATGCATGCATACTCATAAAACATCATATAGTAAATTGCTGCGAAACGCGCAGCCCGATCCATATGTCATCCTATGTTAGTGCCGAGGAACGTACGACCCGATCCATAACCCATATATCCCGCATCCGGGCATCCCGCGTCTGGGATGAAATCATGATATGCCAGCTGACCAGGTGGCTATGCGTCTATAGCGCCTCACCTTCCCCATATCCCCTGAATACATATACATATCATATACTTATGCCATATACTTAGCATGCATGAGAGCCCAAGGAAAAACTGTAAGTACGTCGGAGTGACGTAAGGTCGAAAGCCTCCGATTATGTTATGGAGTAATCATTGTCGCTTTGTCTCACATTGAAGTGTCACGACCCAACCCCGTGGGCCGCGACTGGTACCCTAACTGGGTGCCCGTACATACCTACCCGACCGAATTTCGAATCATACGGAATTTTTTTTTTCTTTTTTAAAACAGAAGTTACAAAAGTAGGCCGATACAAATACGGCACGCGCGCAAACATATATATATATATATACCTGAACATACAGACATTTACAGATAAGCCGATAAGGCTAACATACAGACGAAAACCCGTAACCCACACATCTATCTACAGGCCTCTACAGACATACAGAATCATATGACGGGACAGGGCCCCGCCGTACCCAGAATATCCATACATACAGAGTATACAGAAGACAGGAGATATATACCAAAAATATACGCTCCGGATCAAAGGAGCTCTTCAAAACAGCTGAATCAGAAACCTACGCTGGCGGCGTATCACCTGGTGCGTCGGTACCTGCGGGCATGTAGCGCAGCCCCCGAAGAACGGGGGTCAGTACGAAAAATGTACCGAGTATGTAAAGCAGAACATAACAGATATAAACATAGTCCGAACCGGAGTCACAGAAATATAACGAACAGAACCATAAATCAGACTGACGGACAGAGTCATGATCCAAACAGACATACAGAATCGTGTTCTTTACAGATAAACAGAATCATGGTTCGGACAGACAGACGGAATCATAATACGGACAGATGAGCAGAATCAGAATCCATACGGACATACAGACATAGTCGTAGTTCAGACGGACAGACAGAAGTATGTCGGACAGAATTATGCATGCAGAGTAGTACAGAGTCATACATAATCATACAGAGGCATGTGCTTATATAAATACAGATGGCACACGCATACATTCATACAGATCCCGGCCCTGTCTGGGGGCGCGGTAACAGAACCCGACCCTCTTAGTACGGGACGCGGTGGACAGACAGAATCAGATCAGATCATATGCCATCCTGGCCGCCATCCCCATACACGAATCATAATATCATACAGACATACAGATCCCGGCCCGTACGCCGAGGGACGCGGTGAACAATGCAGAGAAATATGCACGATAACAGAACCTGGCCCGGGTCGCAGTGAAAGAATGCATTGAGACAGACACGAATCGATAAATGAGAAACTACTTACATACAGACTCAACATACAGACTCAATCAAACTGAAGGGTGCCAAACGGCGAGCCAAAATCAGAATATCCAGATAGTATACATAGTACGTGCCTATATCCTACTTGGGAAGGCACGACAGATTATTAGCAGAATCAGATTCTCAGATGTTCAGAAATCATTTTTGTAAGAATTGCATAAAAATAGTTGTATCATAATCAAAATAATAGTTCAATTGTTTTCTGAGAAAATTGGACAAAAGGGAAGTATTTAAAGTATTACAGAAGATATCGGGCCTTGTGGGCCCGCCTCGGACCAACTCGAGGCAACATATGTAAATTATCGCTAATAGACCTTATGAGGTCATCCATAATCGTTTGGAAGTGTTCCGACTCTGTTTAGGGAGGTTTTGTACAAAAACTCACTTTAAAGGCAATTTGCAAGAAAATAGCTTCAAATGAATTGAAGGAATTGGAGCGGTTTTCCGTCTCGAATTCCGGGGAACGGAGTCGTACTTAAGGCTCGCGGCCGAGCCTATCACATCCAGAACATGCCTAAGAACAAAGGGAAAGGCTTCACATACCTCGATGGCGCCTTATGCTCGCTTGGCGTCAATCCAAATTTCGTCCAAAATCTGGAAATGGTCAAGTTTACCATTTGGTTAGTTTCAAACTTTCAATATTCCAACTTTACACATACTTGTCTACCGAAATTTCGGCAGCATTTCCTCTGTATATACGACATCCCCGAGACTTAGCTCGGCTCAATTCATCAACACAACAACCCAGAAATGACATCCAAACAACAACAACATCAAGACATACACTAAGGCATCATTAGCCATCTTTCGTCATAACGAAACATTTTTCGTTTCAAACTTGCATTTCCAAACCAAACTTATTATTTTCATATCCATTATCCATCAAAATCATTACGACATACATCGGAGGCATCCATACCATTTTCACATAATATTCATAAGATACACAACATTCAAACTTTCCCTTAAGCCACTACTTTTTTTCAATTTTTCCTAACCTTCCACTCACATCATATGGCCACAACAACATAAGTATTACATTAAATAACTTCAATTCATCCACTTTCATGTAAGGCACCACACAGCCAACATGCAATACCTTCCAACTTCCATTAATTCATCCCACTTTCATTCCTAATACAATTTATACCATAACATACTAGATTCTAACATGAATTCAAACCATCCAAGATATGTAATTCATACACATACATTCGGCCAACACACCCTTAGTTCCAACACACAAAATTTCCATATTTTTCATTCATTCACACATACTACAACATACATATACCATTTATAACATAACAAAAGCATGAAATCCTCACCTTTCTTCAAGTTCTTCACTTGTGGGATAAGATTGCTTTCTTGCCACAATACTTGTACCAACTTGTAGAGGGCTTTGCACTTGGTAATAATTTCACAAAAGATGAACTTTTGAACCAAGGAATTGGCTCCAAAATTTTTTTTTTTGCTTTTCTTTCTTTCTTTCCTCTCAAACCCGAAACCCCTATCTTTTGTTTTTCTTTGTTCTTGCTTTGCTTTTTCTTGAATGTTCTTAGGATAAGTATGGCTTATATTACCACTTAATTTAATTGTGGACTTGGGCCATTTTCCACATGGCATTGCCGGTTGGGCCCCCTTAAATTGGGCCTTCACTTATTTTTTTGAGCCCAAAATGGTTGGTTACATATTGTAGTTCATGGGCAAGTTTCCCAAAATTCCAATTTTGCCCTTGGCCTCCTTTCGTAATTCCACACCATTGTATTCATAACCTACACATTCATACCAAGAAATGTCCAATTATGGCCTTATTCATCACAAGTCAATTTATCTTGAGTTTTTCGAATAAGCGAAAATGTCGGATGTAACATCCTCCCCCCTTTAGAAACATTCGTCCTCGAATGTTAAATTGACCTTATGGGGCGTCGTACTACTTCGGGAGGGTCCTCTTTATAATTGGCCTTCGTGGACTTCCCGACATGGCTTCTTTACCAACATTATGGGGTAATTCTTCACGTCACTGATTCAAATGCCTTTGTAACATATTTCCACATACCCCACACAATCATCGAACCATAAGCTATATTCTTGTAACAGACAGACGCTTCCCAGACGTCATAGTCCATATCATTTCCTGTTACACTCCTGAGATTCCTACCCCGTTCTCGAAATCCCACTTCATACCAGACACTTCATACCAACAGATTCAGAACTAGAACCGGACGCGTAGAAGCATATCGGACGGATTCGTAATCGGAGGCAGACGTACTAAGGGAAAGGCTTCACATACCTCGATGGCGCCTTATGCTCGCTTGGCGTCAATCCAAATTTCGTCCAAAATCTGGAAATGGTCAAGTTTACCATTTGGTTTGTTTCAAACTTTCAATATTCCAACTTTACACATACTTGTCTACCGAAATTTCGGCAGCATTTCCTCTGTATATACAACATCCCCGAGACTTAGCTCGGCTCAATTCATCAACACAACAACCCAGAAATGACATCCAAACAACAACAACATCAAGACATACACTAAGGCATCATTAGCCATCTTTCGTCATAACGAAACATTTTTCGTTTCAAACTTGCATTTCCAAACCAAACTTATTATTTTCATATCCATTATCCATCAAAATAATTACGACATACATCGGAGGCATCCATACCATTTTCACATAATATTCATAAGATACACAACATTCAAACTTTCCCTTAAGCCACTACTTTTTTTCAATTTTTCCTAACCTTCCACTCACATCATATGGCCACAACAACATAAGTATTACATTAAATAACTTCAATTCATCCATTTTCATGTAAGGCACCACACGGCCAACATGCAATACCTTCCAACTTCCATTAATTCATCCCACTTTCATTCCTAATACAATTTCTACCATAACATACTAGATTCTAACATGAATTCAAACCATCCAAGACATGTAATTCATACACATACATTCGGCCAACACACCCTTAGTTCCAACACACAAAATTTCCATATTTTTCATTCATTCACACATACTACAACATACATATACCATTTATAACATAACAAAAGCATGAAATCCTCACCTTTCTTCAAGTTCTTCACTTGTGGGATAAGATTGCTTTCTTGCCACAATACTTGTACCAACTTGTAGAGGGCTTTGCACTTGGTAATAATTTCACAAAGATGAACTTTTGAACCAAGGAATTGGCTCCAAATTTTTTTTTTTGCTTTTCTTTCTTTCTTTCCTCTCAAACCCGAAACCCCTATCTTTTTTTTTTCTTTGTTCTTGCTTTGCTTTTTCTTGAATGTTCTTAGGATAAGTATGGCTTATATTACCACTTAATTTAATTGTGGACTTGGGCCATTTTCCACATGGCATTGCCGGTTGGGCCCCCTTAAATTGGGCCTTACTTCACTTATTTGTTTGAGCCCAAAATGGTTGGTTACATATTGTAGTTCATGGGCAAGTTTCCCAAAATTCCAATTTTGCCCTTGGCCTCCTTTCGTAATTCCACACCATTGTATTCATAACCTACACATTCATACCAAGAAATGTCCAATTATGGCCTTATTCATCACAAGTCAATTTATCTTGAGTTTTTCGAATAAGCGAAAATGTCGGATGTAACATGAAGGAACAATTATTATAAGGTGAGACTGTCAATGAAGAATAACATTAAATGAAAACATAGAATAAAATCATGAACTTCATAAGGCATCCATTCATATACTTTGGAAGATTTAGAAATAAAGTCACCATCCATGAATAAATTGAGAAATCAGTAAATAGCTCGACGTTCTCATATAGTCCTTGAAATCGTAAACTTGAAACTTTTAAACATAAGATTTGCTCTCATCATGGTCAGCGTAATAATATTCTCATTTTTGACATCATCATTTTTATTGAAAACAATATCCACGGTCGTTATCTTAAACGCTCACATAATCACAACCTTTGGTTTTGGAAAATGGGAGTACTTTGAAAAACATTTATGGAATATCAAGAAGGAAATCGTGCTTCGGAATCTTAGACTATTTAACCTCTGATAGCAAGGAAAATATGGGAGCATTTATGAAATCGTAAGCTAGGGATCATGCCTTTGAAAGAAAGGGAATGGCCTCACATACCTTCGACGTTTACAATTCTTATTGCTTTCTCGTTCTCCCTTAATGCACTCGTATATACCTTCAAGAGAATTCATGTCGTCTGTCACGACCCAACCCCGTAGGCCGCGACTCGTGTCCGAGCAGGACACCTTACGTACCCAATAACCCCAAACCAACATATAAATTAGATACGCATATATAAAAGCCAAACGGAGTCGCAAGCTATCGTACATAAGCAGATGTAGCGCACGAAAGCCGATAAGGCCGTCACAAAATACATATTCTCAGAACATATATACACAACCCACGTATGTGTCTACAGACCTCTACAAACAATACTAACAGAAACATAAGACGGGACAGGGCCCCGTCATACCCCTGAATAAACATATACATATGTGATAGAAAAGTCTATACCAAAATATGGCTCCGGACAAAGGAGCATTCCAAAACAGCAGAGCAGATATCCTAAGCAGGCGGATCTCTGAAGTGGGTATCTGTACCTGCGCGGCATGAAAACGCAGCCCCCGAAGAAAGGGGGTCAGTACGGAATATGTACTGAGTATGTAAAGCATGAAGTACAGTAAACAAAATCATAACCGGAACAGAAAGTACAGAAAATGAGTGCAAAGTCCAGAATATCAAAATTCATACTTACAAAACATAAATAGTGTATGCAGAAACATATATCAAATCCGGCCCCAATACGGGACTCGGTGAACAGAACGTGGCGCCACCCCATCACTGGCGCCACAACACATCATACTTCAGAGTAGGGAATAGCTCCGTAACATATCATAACATATCAGATGGCCATATCATATCATGTTATATCATATCACCAACATCAGAACATAGATGTACATGGCACATCATACTCCGGACCCATGTACATGTCATACCTGCCCCCTCACATCGAGGCACAGCGAACAATGCAGTGGAATTCGCTTGATAACAAATCCTGGCCCGGGCTCAGTGAAAGAAGCATTGAGGCATCCACGAGCATAGTAGTGAGAAACCAAATGCTGGGTAAAGTATAAGAACATTTACACAGACTCAATCGAAGAACCCAAACAACAGATCATTAGAAAGACGTCAGACGATAATCGTAGTGCATACCTTTCGGATGTCACGGTGGATTATGTCAGAACAGAACTTCCGGATTCGTGGTACATATCAAAACATTTCATAGGACTTAATGGAATATTTCAAACAGTTGTCGTTTAGGAATTAGAAGAGCAGCCAAGCGTTTGCTTTAGATATCGTTCGGAAACAATTCAATAGCACAATAGAAGTGGATTCGGAAATAGTGGGCCCGCCTCGGGTCAACCGAGGTGGCGGGCACAAATTATGTGTAATAAACTTTATGGAGTCGCTTATGAGGGTTTTAAGGTAATCAGATTTTATTTACACAAGTTCAAGGTATTTAGACAACTTTTCTAACCATTTGCAACAGAATTAGTTCAATTCCACTTAATGGAACAAGGACAAGTTTAGAAGCAGGTTCCGAAGAGTAGAGTAGTCCCCGAGGTCCAAATTCAAACCTAATACATCTAGGACATGCCAAGAGAAGGAAAGGTGGAGCTTTACATACCTTTCTTGCCTTTTACGCTCGCCAAACCTCAAATCCCGTTTCGTCCGAAACCTACAAATGGTCACATCTACCAAATGTTACTATAAGGCTTTTGGCATCCAATATTGAATTAGTACTTGTCTACCGAAATTTCGGCAACACCTCCCCTATAAATACGACACCCCGAGAATTCAACTCGGCCAAAATAATTCAACAACAACCCAACAACAACACCTACAACAACAACAATCACTACAAATCACAATATGTCACAATTAGACTTCTTTCCAACATAACGCAATAGCTTTCATTCCGACTTCGCATTTTCAAATCAATACCAACATGCTCATATTCATTACTAATCAAGATCACTACAATATAATTCGGAAACATTTCATATCATTTCTACAATATATTCACAAGATATACAAAATACACAAACTTTCCACCAAAACCATAATTCATCTGAAACCTCTAATTTTCGACATAAATATCCATAACACATTTTCATTCTCCAATTTCATTAACAATAATCATAATTCGTGCCTTAACAATTTCACTTTTCATAATTACATAAATTTACCATAAAATCACAAAACTTCCCATAACAACTTAACAACCAATCTTCCATGCTAATATGGACTAGCATCCTTCTAAATTCACCAACCAACATAACAATTCACATATAGCTATTTTATAATTTTTATTTCCGTAATGAAGTAGAAATTAATACTAACAACATCACTAGCAACATCCTCCACATTCTACAAGTTAACTACATTTATTTTCATCCAAAATTCTCTTCAAATCTCATTCCATAATTCACAATACCAACGGACGAATTTATATCGCTATTTTTCCCGTTCTAATCCGTTAAAACTTTAAATAATCTTGTTAGCAATGAAAAGGAGCCTTATCCATACCTTAAGAATTCAGCCACCACGTTATCACCCTCCTCCTTGGTTGATTTTTACCTCAAATTGAAGACAACGCGACATACAACACTTTTGTATTCATGGGCTTCGGGATTCGGGGCTCGGATTTTGATCAAAATTGATTTTTCTTCTTTCCAATGCTCTTTTCTCTCTCTCTCCAGAACCTTCTGGTCTTCTTTGTATGAATAATGAGGAGAAAGACCTGGAATTTCATTTAAAAGGGTGTGGGTAATGGGCCTAACCCGGTTGGGCCCGAGTTGGGCCTAGCCCACTGACCTTTCGACCTTAAAATGTCCATATCTCCTTGTACCGACGTCACCTGCGAACCCACAACATATGGTTGGAAAGTTAATTCAATTAGCTACAACTTCTATTTCTTGGTAATTTTCCAAATTTCAAACTTATAATACCGTCTTTGCCCCTCAAAGTCAGGTCACCCAAAAACGTTTTCTTAAAAATATTCGTTTGGAGGGCTTCCACTTTGATTTGGCCCAAGGGTCCTTCATGAGTTGTGTTTAACTTTACATATGTGATTCATATAACTTGTCGCATGTTCCAAAAAAATATCAATGTGTGGGCCCCACCCCAGCAAATAATCCGACGTTCAAAAATACGGAATATAACATCGTCGTTAGCTAAGTAATTATAAGAACGGACTACTATTTTTAAGGAAAATTGGATAGCACTTCCTTAATTTCTAATACTTTTCCCATGTTTCATTTCAACTCTCATACATTCGCAACGACACTCACAATATTACTTTCAACAATCATCACTTATACACTTTAAGAAAAATCTACCGTTTTCCTCCAATTTCTCCACATCCATGGTTATAGCTCGTTATCACGTTCTCTCGTATATAATACTTATTTCATGGTCTAGACGTTATTTATAACATATTCACAACCGTAGCTTATCAACATTCATGACTCCATTCAACTACTATTCAATTGTGCCACTATTCACCCATGCAAGGCCCATTTTCTATGTTCTTATACATTTCAAGTATCTAAGCCTTCTAATACCTTGAACCATATGGTATAGTCATGAAACATACCTTGGATAATGGTGGAACAAGCCTTGAGCAACAATACTCTTTTTATACCAAAACCCTACTTCAACCCTTTTGAGATTTCTTGAAGAAGATGACTTCTAATAGAGTCTCATGCACTTGCTTTCATGAATTAGATGTTGATGATCTTGGTTTCCCTTTGATCTCTTGAATTTTGTGGATGAATATTTGGAGAGCTTCTAGAGTGTTCTTGAAGGTTGTATGGATGAAAAATGAAATAAAATGAGGCTTTGGTCCCTTTTAATAACTCAAAGTTGATCTTTAATGAATTCCAGTCGGGGTGAACAGTGGTCGTAAACCACAGTTCACGAGCCGTCCTCCCTGGTCGTATTTAAGCATGTCCAAAACAGAGAAGTTGGCTGAAGAATATTGCAGTTTACGATCGAGGTTTACGGTCCGTAAACCAGTTTACGGGCCGTATTCCAAGTCGTATTTAAGCATTCCCACACTTTAACAGAAAGTTAGAATTTGAAAGGCTGGAGGACGATGGTGGTTTACGGTCCGTAAATCACTTTACGGGCCGTAAATCACTATACGACCACTGGGCTGCATGAAATTCTACAATTTTTCCATTTCCAAAAATTCACGAATCATCACCCCTCGCTTAGTAAAACACCCCACACTCATACCCTTGTCGTTCTATTCCTTGTACATGTACGGGGACTTTTCCGAGGTGTAACATTCTTCCCCCCTTTTGGAACATTCGTCCTCGAATGTTAAATCAGCGGGGATTCTAAGAAAATTTTGCCGGAGTTTCCTTTGTCGTATGGAACTACCAACTTGTCACAATAACCCATAATATCATCGCCTCACAGGGGTATAACACAATACCAACATGTCCATGGTCACACACGTCCCAGAAGTCAAAAGTAAGCATACATACCATCATGAACTTTTCCTGGAGATTCGACTAGGTGCGGATACTTGGCTTCCGCATTCACTTTGGCTTCCCTAGTATTTCTTCCCGATTATTGTTTTTGCCACCAAACTCTGATTTAAGCCACCTCCTTATTTCGAAGTCCTCGCACTTACCTATCTAATGTGGCAAAGGGTACTTTCTTATACATCAACTTTCTTGTCATTTGAGCATCATTTTATTGACATGCTCCTAGTGGGAGTTCTATCATGTTACATCCGACATTTTCGCTTATTCGAAAAATTCAAGATAAATGGACTTGTGATGAATAAGGCCACAATTGGACATTTCTTGGTATGAATGTGTAGGTTATGAATTCAATGGTGTGGAATTACGAAAGGTGGCCAAGGGCAAAAATTGGAATTTTGGAAATTTGTCCCATGAATTTCAATAATTAGCCAACAATTTTGGGCTCAAAAATTAAGTGAAGTGAGGCCCAACTTTAAGGGGCCCAACCGGCCACAACTCACCCAAGCCCATGGATTAATTAAATTCCATGGGAAATTATTTTATATATGGATAAGTATAAAGAAGGTTCAAGATAAGTCAAGAAGACAAAACAAAAAGAAATCAAGAACAAAGAGAAAGAGGCATTTCGGGTTTGAAGGAGAAAAAGAAAGAAAAAGAAAGAATTTTTTTTTGAGGCCTAATCTTTGGTTTAAAAATCAAGTTGTTGTAGGAAAGTATGCAACTTTGTTATGAATTATGTAAAAATGGAAATGAATGTATCAAGAGGCAAATTATGATTATTGTTGATGAATTTGGAGGATGGAAATGTATAATGAACTTGTATGTTGAAAGTTAGGAAAAGATTGGAAAAGTAGTGACTTAATGGAAAGTTTGAATGTTGTGTATCTTATGAATATTATGTGAAAATGGTATGGATGCCTCCGATGTATGTCGTAATGACTTTGATGGATAATGAATATGAAAATAATAAGTTTGGTTTGGAAATGCAAGTTTGAAACGAAAAATGTTTCGTTATGTCGAAAGATGGCTAATGATGCCTTAGTGTATGTTTAATGTCCATTGATGTTTTGATGTCATTCCTGGGTTGTTGTGTTGATGAATTGAGCCGAGCTAAGTCTCGGGGATGTCGTATATACAGAGGAAATGCTGCCGAAATTTCGGTAGGCAAGTATGTGTTAAGTTGAATTATTGAAAAGTTTGAAACTAACAAATGGTAAACTTGACCATTTCTAGATTTTGGACGAAATTGGAGTTGACGCCAAGCGAGCATAAGGCGCCATCGAGGTATGTGAAGCATTTCCCTATGTTCCTAGGCATGTTCTGGATGTGGTAGGCTCGGCCGCGAGCCTTAAGTACGACTCCGTTCCCCGGAATTCGAGACGGAAAACCGCTCCAATTCCTTCAATTCAATTGAAGCTATTTTCTTACAAATTGCCTTTAAAGTGAACTTTTGTACAAAACTGCCCTAAACGGAGTCGGAACACTTCCAAACGACTATGGATGACCTCATAAGGTCTATTAGCAATAATTTACCTATGTAGCCTCGAGTTGGTCCGAGGCGGGCCCACAAGGCCCGATATCTTCTGTAAAATTTTAAATACTTCCGTTTTGGTCCGATTTTCTCTAAAAACTTCTGGACTATTATTTTGTGTATAATATGGCTATTTTTGTGTAATTTATGCAAATGATTTTTGAACATCTTAGAATCCGATTCTGATAATAATCTGTCATGCCTTCCCAACTAGGACATAGGCGCGTACTATGCATACTATCTGGATATTCTGATTTTGGCTCGCCGTTTGGCACCCTTCAGTTTGATTGAGTCTGTATGTTGAGTCTGTATGTAAGTAGTTTCTCATTTATCGGTTCGTGTCTGTCTCAATGCATTCTTTCACTGCGACCCGGGCCAGGTTCTGTTATCGTGCATATTTCTCTGCATTGTTCACCGCGTCCCTCGGCGTACGGGCCGGGATCTGTATGTCTGTATGATATTATGATCTGTGTATGGGGATGGCGGCCAGGATGGCATATGATCTGATCTGATTCTGTCTGTCCACCGCGTCCCGTACTAAGAGGGCCGGGTTCTGTTACCGCGCCCCCAGACAGGGCCGGGATCTGTATGATTGTTTGCGTGTGCTATCTATATTTATATAAGCACATCCCTCTGTATGATTCTGTATGACTCTGTACTACTCTGCATGCATAATTCTGTCCGACATACTTCTGTCTGTCCATCTGGATTACGACTATGTCTGTATGTCCGTATGGATTCTAATTCTGCTCGTCTGTCCGTATTATGATTCCGTCTGTCTGTCCGAACCATAATTCGATTTATTTGTATGGAACACGATTCTGTATGTCTGTCTGGATCATGACTCTGTCCGTCAGTCTGATTTATGGTTCTGTCCGTTATATTTTTGTGACTCCGGTTCGGACTATGCTTATATCTTTTATGTTTCTGCTTTACATACTCGGTACATTTTTCGTACTGACCCCCGTTCTTCGGGGGCTGCGCTACATGCCCGCAGGTACAGACGCGCCAGGTGATACGCCGCCAGCGTAGGGTTCTAATTCTGCTGTTTGAAGAGCTCCTTTGATCCGGAGCGTATACTTTTGGTATATATATCTTCTGTCTTCTGTATACTCTGTATGTATGGATATTCTGGGTACGGCGGGGCCCTGTCCCGTCATATGATTCTGTATGTCTGTAGAGGCCTGTAGATAGATGTGTGGGTTACGGGTTTCGTTTGTATGTTAGCCTTATCGGCTTATCTGTATGTTTCTGTATGTCCAGATATATATATGTTTGCGCGCGTGCCGTAGTTGTATCGGCCTACTTCTGTAACTTCTGTTTTAAAAAAAAAAAAAAAAATCTGTATGATTCGAATTCGATCGGGTAGGTAAGTATGGGTACCCAGTTAGGGTACCAGTCGCGGCCCACGGGGTTTGGGTCGTGACAAAAGTGGTATCAGAGCGGTTAGTCCTCGGAATGTCTACAGGCCGTGTCTAGTAGAGTCTTGTTTATCGATGTGTTGTGCACCACATCTATAAACAGGAAACTACAGGGCATTTAGGATGTTACCCTTCTTTGGATTCTTAGATCGTGCGATAAAGCTGTGTGATTAGGATGATCCCCTCCTAACGATATGCTATGTTTCAGTGATGCCTCCGAAGAAGGCAACAGCTGCCCAGAAGTGCAAGGCGAGGATTGAGCCAGGAGAGACCAGCCGGGCCCCGAGGGTTACCAGGGCCAGTGTGTAGCCTGCACTTGAGGATGTGCCCCCATCGTCTGGATCTGTTACACCCCCCTTGCCGGAGGATATCAGAGCAGCAGGAGCTGCTAATCGGGAGACGGCTCCACCGCAAGCTCCTGAGGTTCCAGTGCCCGAGCCTCCAGCTCCACAGGCAGGGGCGGAGGGTAGGGCCATGCGAGATGCGGTTCAGTTATTGACCACATTGATGACGGAGCAGGTTCGCAGGCATGGATTTGGGGGTGGTCGTGCGGACAGGTATGAGAGCTCCAGGGCTCGTGAGTTTTTGACATGTAAGCCTCCAGAATTCTCCGGGACAAAACCTGAGGAGGACCCCCAGGAGTTCATTAGAAAGATGGAGAGCACACTACGATTGATTAAGGCTTCGCCGACTGAGTCTGTGGAGTTGGCTTCGTATCGATTATATGAGGTGGCGGCAAATTGGTATGAGTCTTGGCAGCTCTCCAGGGGTGACGATGCTCCCCCAGCGGTATTGGCCGAGTTTACTAAGGCCTTTCTTGACCATTTTCTACCACCAAAGCTACGGAGAGCTAGGGTTGATCGGTTCTTGAACCTGAGACAGAATGGTAGAAGTGTTCGCGAGTACAGCCTAGAGTTTGACTCACTGGCTAGGTATGCGCCCGCCATAGTAGCCGAGATGGCCGACAGGGTGCACAGGTATGTGATGGGACTAGACTCTTATCTGATTGACGGTTTCTTGGCCATGGCTTCTCAGCCAGGGATGCATGTAGTCCGGGTACAGGCATACGCCCAGGGCATGGAGGACCGACGTAGGGAGCGTCGGCCTGATAGGGGTTACGATAGGGGCCGACCTAAGAGAGCCAGATCGGCTGGATATTCAGGGGGATTTCAGGGTGAGCCTTCCCAGCGGCAGGGTAACAGGTATTCGTCCCAGCCAGCCTACAGTACACCCCCACAGTTCTCGGGACAGAGCTCCAGAGTCCCAGGCCCACAGGTGAGCAGAGGTCCCGGTCAGTCGAGGCCACCCATACCCCCATGTTCTTACTGTGGGAGACCCCACCCGGGGGAGTGTTATCGCGCTACGGGCGCTTGTTATTTTTGTGGGAGCCCAGACCATCGAGTCAGAGAGTGCCTGCTTAAGGGCAGTTCAGGTTCAGGTTCAGTTCAGCCTGCTGGGTCCGTTGCAGGCTCATCTTCTCCCTCGACAGCTATACGCCCCACAGGGCGAGGAGCACCAGCACCAGCGCCAGCAGGTCATGGCAGAGGTCGTGGCGCAGCCTCTGGTTACAGCGGTCCTTCGAACCGCGTGTTTGCTTTGACCGGCCGGCAGGACCCAGGAGCGTCTTCGAGCGCACGCCCAGGTACGCCAGCGATTCGTTTTGAGAGATATATGTATGGATAAGTCTGTATTTTGCTGCATTACGTGATCTTATACGTCTGGGTATTAGAATTAGTAAGGTAAATGTTAACTTGGTAGATACCGAGATTCAAAAGGCGACATGGTAATTGTACGATTTAGCCGGGGATGGGACCCGCTACAAAAAATTTTCCGAAAATTTGCTAAGACCCCGATTTGCCCTAAAGTTACGTGACAAAGGTCGTGCGGGGCGATCGACGAAATTATATTAGCCCTAACACGTCAAAACGCATGAAAGTTTCAGAGTTAAGCGTGCTCAAGCCAGAGCAATTCTGGGATGGGTGACCCCCTGGGAAGTAATGCAAAGTTTTGCACAAGTGTAGGTATGATGGATATAAATGAAAATTTGGGGTAATCTAAAGGAAAAGAGAATGTGTGGAGTAATTAGTGCCTTACAGAAGCCACACAGACCAACGCGGATTAAATGGGCAAAAAGGAAAGGTGCGATACCGCTCGGGAAATTGAGCGAATTCGAATAACAGTCAGAGACGCTCGCCAGTAAGATATTAGTAAATATATCTGTATGTGTGTATGTGTATGTGTGTGTATGTGTGTATGTATGATTTTCGTTTGGTGCCCATGCGGGTTAAGAGCCGAGTCCCGGCAACTAACGTTGTGATAGACGAAAGGTTTTACTAAACCGAATACATGAACGAAGCGGGGGTGAGGACACAAATGTTGTCAAGGACCAGAAAAACCCCTATTCCATTATAACTCAGTCTGGTATGACGAGGTCCGAAAAAGAAAATGAGTATGGATGGTAGGAAAAAGTCGACAAGCGACATGCGAGACGATTTGTGTGATAACTTGGCTACCAGGTTACCAATAAGGGAATTTTCCATATATCGCCGGAGCCTTACTAAGAGTGATCTGATTCGGCTTCAGATTCTATCCGTTATACTTCTGCACTTCGATTCTGCTAAGGCTCTGCCTATTACGTCTCTGTACTTCTGAACCCGATTATGTTTCCAACCTGGTAAATCTTTGTATGTCTGATTCTGAATATGTTTCTGGTTGACATACCTCTGTATGATTGATTCTGAATACGTTTCTGTCTGACATATCTCTGTACGATTAACTCTTATTACGAATCTGTCTGACACACCTCTGTATGTCTGACTCCGATTACGAATCCGTCCGATATGCTTCTACGCGTCCGGTCCTAGTTCTGAATCTGTTTGGTATGAAGTGTCTGGTTTGAAGTGGGACTATGATAGCGTGGTAGGGAACTCAGCAGTGTCACAAGAAATGATATGGACTACGACGTCTGGAAAGCATTTGTCTGTTACAAGAATATAGCTTATGGTTCGAGGATTATGTGGGGTATGAGAGAGTATATTATGAAGGCATTTGAATCAGTGATGTGAAAAATTACCCCATAATGTTGGTAAAGAAGCCATGTCGGAAAGTCAGTAAAAGGACGACTATAAAGAGAACCCTCCCGAAGTAGTATGACGCCCCATAAGGTCAATTTAACATTCGAGGACGAATGTTTCTAAAGGGGGGGAGGATGTTACATCCGACATTTTCGCTTATTCGAAAAATTCAAGATAAATGGACTTGTGATGAATAAGGCCACAATTGGACATTTCTTGGTATGAATGTGTAGGTTATGAATTCAATGGTGTGGAATTACGAAAGGTGGCCAAGGGCAAAAATTGGAATTTTGGAAATTTGTCCCATGAATTTCAATAATTAGCCAACAATTTTGGGCTCAAAAATTAAGTGAAGTGAGGCCCAACTTTAAGGGGCCCAACCGGCCACAACTCACCCAAGCCCATGGATTAATTAAATTCCATGGGAAATTATTTTATATATGGATAAGTATAAAGAAGGTTCAAGATAAGTCAAGAAGACAAAACAAAAAGAAATCAAGAACAAAGAGAAAGAGGCATTTCGGGTTTGAAGGAGAAAAAGAAAGAAAAAGAAAGAAAAAAATTTTGAGACCTAATCTTTGGTTTAAAAATCAAGTTGTTGTAGGAAAGTATGCAACTTTGTTATGAATTATGTAAAAATGGAAATGAATGTATCAAGAGGCAAATTATGATTATTGTTGATGAATTTGGAGGATGGAAATGTATAATGAACTTGTATGTTGAAAGTTAGGAAAAGATTGGTAAAGTAGTGACTTAATGGAAAGTTTGAATGTTGTGTATCTTATGAATATTATGTGAAAATGGCATGGATGCCTCCGATGTATGTCGTAATGACTTTGATGGATAATGAATATGAAAATAATAAGTTTGGTTTGGAAATGCAAGTTTGAAACGAAAAATGTTTCGTTATGTCGAAAGATGGCTAATGATGCCTTAGTGTATGTTTAATGTCCATTGATGTTTTGATGTCATTCCTGGGTTGTTGTGTTGATGAATTGAGCCGAGCTAAGTCTCGGGGATGTCGTATATACAGAGGAAATGCTGCCGAAATTTCGGTAGGCAAGTATGTGTTAAGTTGAATTATTGAAAAGTTTGAAACTAACAAATGGTAAACTTGACCATTTCTAGATTTTGGACGAAATTGGAGTTGACGCCAAGCGAGCATAAGGCGCCATCGAGGTATGTGAAGCATTTCCCTATGTTCCTAGGCATGTTCTGGATGTGGTAGGCTCGGCCGCGAGCCTTAAGTACGACTCCGTTCCCCGGAATTCGAGACGGAAAACCGCTCCAATTCCTTCAATTCAATTGAAGCTATTTTCTTACAAATTGCCTTTAAAGTGAACTTTTGTACAAAACTGCCCTAAACGGAGTCGGAACACTTCCAAACGACTATGGATGACCTCATAAGGTCTATTAGCAATAATTTACCTATGTAGCCTCGAGTTGGTCCGAGGCGGGCCCACAAGGCCCGATATCTTCTGTAAAATTTTAAATACTTCCGTTTTGGTCCGATTTTCTCTAAAAACTTCTGGACTATTATTTTGTGTATAATATGGCTATTTTTGTGTAATTTATGCAAATGATTTTTGAACATCTTAGAATCCGATTTTGATAATAATCTGTCGTGCCTTCCCAACTAGGACATAGGCGCGTACTATGCATACTATCTGGATATTCTGATTTTGGCTCGCCGTTTGGCACCCTTCAGTTTGATTGAGTCTGTATGTAAGTAGTTTCTCATTTATCGGTTCGTGTCTGTCTCAATGCATTCTTTCACTGCGACCCGGGCCAGGTTCTGTTATCGTGCATATTTCTCTGCATTGTTCACCGCGTCCCTCGGCGTACGGGCCGGGATCTGTATGTCTGTATGATATTATGATCTGTGTATGGGGATGGCGGCCAGGATGGCATATGATCTGATCTGATTCTGTCTGTCCACCGCGTCCCGTACTAAGAGGGCCGGGTTCTGTTACCGCGCCCCCAGACAGGGCCGGGATCTGTATGATTGTTTGCGTGTGCTATCTATATTTATATAAGCACATCCCTCTGTATGATTCTGTATGACTCTGTACTACTCTGCATGCATAATTCTGTCCGACATACTTCTGTCTGTCCGTCTGGATTACGACTATGTCAGTATGTCCGTATGGATTCTGATTCTGCTCGTCTGTCCGTATTATGATTCTGTCTGTCTGTCCGAACCATAATTCGATTTATTTGTATGGAACACGATTCTGTATGTCTGTCTGGATCATGACTCTGTCCGTCAGTCTGATTTATGGTTCTGTCCGTTATATTTTTGTGACTCCGGTTCGGACTATGCTTATATCTTTTATGTTTCTGCTTTACATACTCGGTACATTTTTCGTACTGACCCCCGTTCTTCGGGGGCTGCGCTACATGCCCGCAGGTACAGACGCGCCAGGTGATACGCCGCCAGCGTAGGGTTCTAATTCTGCTGTTTGAAGAGCTCCTTTGATCCGGAGCGTATACTTTTGGTATATATATCTTCTGTCTTCTGTATACTCTGTATGTATGGATATTCTGGGTACGGCGGGGCCCTGTCCCGTCATATGATTCTGTATGTCTGTAGAGGCCTGTAGATAGATGTGTGGGTTACGGGTTTCGTCTGTATGTTAGCCTTATCGGCTTATCTGTATGTTTCTGTATGTCCAGATATATATATGTTTGCGCGCGTGCTGTAGTTGTATCGGCCTACTTCTGTAACTTCTGTTTTAAAAAAAAAAAAAAAAACTGTATGATTCGAATTCGATCGGGTAGGTACGTATGGGTACCCAGTTAGGGTACCAGTCGCGGCCCACGGGGTTTGGGTCGTGACATATCATATTTATAAGCTACCTTGCTTGTTGCATACGATCTTATAGGATCTAATGCATCAGAACCTAACTCTCCACCTTTATTCTGTGATTCTATCGCTCTCGCAGGTTGTCATATCCTCGGGCTTCTATGGTGAGTATGTAACCTGTACTTATACTATGCCCCAAGCGATTATTCCATTTGTCTCTCACAGCAATTCCAACTCGACATTTCAGTTCCGTTTACCATATACCCTCCTTCAACTTACCCCGGGCATCATGACTCTCTTACCCTTACTTTACCTCTTACTCCTCTCCTAAGTGTTCACTTGGTCTCATTGGCGACGCGTAAATATCTACGAATTACATACTCTTTTTGCGCAATTCGCATTCGTACCCATCCATCCGTATACCTGTATCCATGTCTGTCTTTGCATCCATAGTCTTATTCATCTGTATGCCGTATCCATGGTCATATTCATCTAAGTGTCAATATCCTTCTCAATGACCTTTTCGCTAACGCCCTTACCTCAAGAACGGGGTAACTTTACAATAAGACCCATGTTAATATCATGAATTATTCTGTGTCTCAGGCCTGCATGCCTTCTTCTTGGGGCTACCGTCACCCACTATATTCACAACATTCTCCGGGGTTATATTTTCATTTGGGCTAAAATAGTATTCAATCCCGGAAGTCATTAAATCAATATAAGGACAGAGAAACGAGAGTTTCCATTCTGCTGGAAGAGTAATAGTAACTAATCAGTACTCCCTAAACTGATTCCAACTCTCCTCCAACCATGTCACGCAATCAGAGTTTCACAATTTTATTCCTCGTTTTGCGCCACTTGGGACCTTATGGGACACAACGTCTCACAGATCGGCCTTATACTTCGCTACAAATTTATCTGAGATTTATAATTTAGAGGGACGATGAGGTGGTATAATCTTAGAGAATTGTGGGTCTACCTCTGCCCGTCACCAGTGTTTCACTATCTTTGCCGACTCACGACTCTTCTTCTTCCCCCTTCTTCTTGCTTTTGCGTGTCCTCATTCTACCGCTTTTATTCAATACACTCCCGTAGGGTTCATCATTTCAACCTTCACACTGGTGTCCTCTCTATTTGCTTTCCCCCTTTTTAAGGGTTTTACTCGTACCTTTAAATCTCGAATCCACGTACTTCTGGCTACACTACGCCTTACTTATTCCGTCCCCTACAGTATATGGCAATAACAATTCATACGTGGAGTCGTGGAGTCTTAGCGTACTCGCCTTACAGTCTTATAACCAAGAAATGCACCCGATATAACACTCCGAGCAAAAACGTACGTTACTTAGCTCATCCAGTAGTTATGTGTCTGTATCTGAATCTGCTCCGATTAACAACTTCCTGCCCCATAGGGATGCTTACATTAATAGTGGGTCTAGCTATCCATGCCACCCATCTAATGTCACTTGCCCTCTTCTTCTGCGCTCAAAATTTGCTTGTAACGCCATCTTCGTTTCCCTAGGGCTTAGGTCTCTCTTACGCCGCTAATGCGCCCCATGCCTCCTTATTCTCTTACTCTTGTTTGCGCTTGGAACCGATTTCATATCCGCATTGTACCACTATCATTATTAGTTGTAACTCTACTTCATCGCTTCATCGTCGTATAGTAGACCCATAACTCATGATCATCTTTTCCTCTTCCACTCTTTACCGCATTCACTTCACTCGTTCTAACTTGGTGTCACGACCCAGCCCCGTGGGCCGCGACTGGCACCCTACCTGGGTACCCAGACCGAATCGCACATTCATTATCAACTCCAAACCTATTTTAGAGTTTTACGAAATCATATCAAACGTAATTTATATCAAAATATGTCTTAAGCGGTCACGCCAAATCAAATACCATCTCAAATACAAACTGAGCGGCGGAATAGACATCGCCGGTCAAAAGTGTAAGCATAAGCATAAGGGCCATTCGGGGCCATCATAACAAACAGACCGCTTTAAGACCAGAAAACGAAATCAAACCAACATATACAGGACCCTTACCCCACATATATGACTACAGGCCTCTACGAATTCAAAACAAAGACATATGGCGAGACAGGGCCCCGCCGTACCCAAATAGTCAAATGTACAAAATATATACAAAGCAAAAGGAGTCTGTACCAAAAGTGGACTCCGGATCGAAGATGAGTACTCCAGAATAGCAAAGAGTGAAGCCTACTGTGGAGGATCACCAATGTCTGCACCTGCGGGCATAAAACGCAGCCCCCGAAGAAAGGGGGGTCAGTATGAAGTATGTACTGAGTATGTAAAGCACGGAGTACAGAAATATGGATCAAAACCGAAAGCCAAATCAGATGTCAAAGTGGAGTACAAATCGGTATGTCAAAATCATATACGTACACATAATGCAAACGAAATTATGCAAACGCTTAGGAACGTGGTCGCCACTCCGACGCTGGCGCCACACACAGCATAACACCAGAAGGTTTCAAATCTCCGTACATCCCCGAACGCAAACATAATCATAGGTGAGCGTATCGCGTCACGAGCCATATCACAGCATAACTCCCAACGGAACCCGGCCCTATGGCGAAGCCTCGGGAACCGTAACACAGCATACGACCGAATTATCATAAAGCGCACGAATCAAAACCGGCCCGGGAACCGGTGAACGAAGTCATAATAAGGCACGAGCGGAGTCGTGAGCAAACAAATGCAAATCATACTTCAAAATAGTCTTTCAAAACAGAGTAATCCCATAAGTCATTTCATAATACAAAGTAATCGAATACTTAGTCGATATAAGGTTTCATTTCACAAAACGTTTCCAAAATAGTACGTATAGCTCAAAACGTAACTTAGCGCATCGTAATATTCAAAACATATCCCGTAGGAGGAAGTTCCAAAATCGAAAGTAGCATGTCAAACTTTATTCACAAAGATAGCCCAATAAGACAATTATGGCGTTTCGGGGTAGCGGGCCCACCTCGAGTCAAATTGAGGTGGCGAACATATTTTCCGAACATTTATAGGCCAAAGGGTCATACATAATCATTTCTAAGTTACCCGACCACATTTCGATAGGTTTCGGACGAGTGGTGGCATTCTAGCCAAAATAGAGCCCTTAGGCTTCAATTGAATTGAATGAATAGTAACCTTTCTGTGGATCGGGTTTCGAGGAGCAGAAATGCTCCGGAAGTTCTCATATTCGCCTATCATACTAAGATATGCCAAACGAAGGAGTGGGAAGCTTTACATACCTCACAGATGTCGTATGCTCTCCCAAAAGTCCAGTCCCGTTTCGTCTGAAATCTGCAAATGGTCAAAGTTACCAATTGAGATTCTTAGGCTTAAAAATGCCTTTAACTTCATTTTTGCCTACCGAAATTTCGGCAGCATTTCCCCTATAAATCTAACATCCCCGAGGCTTATCCAGGCTCAAAATACATCAATAACAACAGCCCACACATCACCAAACAACACAAGCAATAATCAAACCACTCTAGCTTCAAAGTTCTACTTTATTATCTAAGTTGACAACTTTCATTCAAACTTCCAAAACTCCAATTCTATATCTACATAATTGCATTCATTTCCTCATGCAAACTTATACAATCACATCCTAACTACAATCCAAGCCATACACGAAATTACCCCAAAATCCATTACTTTCCATAATTCTTCAAAACATCGAAAATTCGCGACGAACATTCTAACTCGCGTCGTTTCATTCCGAATTCATTAACATCATTATAAATTCATATTTAAAGTCTTTAGCACTCTAAATATACAATGATATTCATAATGATACCGAAGGTATACGCTTTCCGATAATATCCGAAATCATTTTCCAACGCCAATTTAATTCATCAATCAATCATTTACGACACAAGGATCACAACAACACATTATACCAACTAAACAAGATCAATTCACCTCACTTTCTTCTCCCTATGGCTCACGGCCAACACACAATATACACACACACCCACGGCTTTCTATTTACATCAAAGTTACGGGATTCTCCTCTATTCCCAATCTTTAACATATTCATATCAATTCTATAACATTAAAGGGGCAAAATTCTTACCTTTTCTTGAAAACCCGACTTGTCGTAAACGAGGTTCTTGTGCCAAACTAATTATACCCCGTTGAAGAGGGCCTTGAGTACTTCACAACTATGTAGAAATTGAGATTTTTGGATCAACAACAAAGCTTGGATAATTTTTTTTTCCTCTCCTTGCCTTCGGCCGAACCCTCTTTTGTGGTGTTCTTTGAATTTTTGTTCTATTTTCTTGATAATTATCAAGTGTACATGATATATATCCTTTTAAGAGTCATGTGCTATGCACATGACATCAACATAATGGGTTTGGGCCTTGCTAAGGCCGGCCACCCTAATCCCTTGGGCCTAAACTTTATGTCATATTTTCCTTGACCCAATTCTCGAAAAGTCCCGTTTTGTAATTCCCGAAACTAATTTCCGAAATTCCAAATTTACCCTCGGCCTTCCCCGAGGTCTTGACATTAATGATTCCATAACCAACATGGTCATATTCACAAAAATCAAAATATTTCCTTATAACATACAAGTCGTAATTATTTCTCGATTTCCAATTATACGAAAACACGGGACATAACACTTGGTATGGGATATTTGTAGGAGATATGTTCTCCTTTAACTACCACGCCACTATTCTTTAGGCACTCGTACTTCGTACATTTCCTCTTTGCTATCTTATCTCCTCCCACTTAATAATTGATCCTTGACTCTTCGCATGAGGAACCATATTCTTAACTTAGTACCGCTTTGTTCTTTAGGATACACCACCTGTGTCAATCCGTCCCTTGCTGCCTAAAACTAATTCTATCCGTCCTGATCATCCCCCATCTCGCTCCTATCGCGTTGACCTTCCTCTTACTAATTATCCTACTTTCATTATTTATCTTTACCGTAGTCTCGGCCTTATACGCCCAACTAAAGATATCATCCATGCCCTTAGGCGTCTTCTCGCTATACTTTACATAACAATTCTTGTTACGGATCATTGTACCCAGATCATAATCCACCCTATAGAGTGACACTTCTTGATCTCGTTTGCAAACCTGCTCATAACATAGGGTAGCCTCATGAAGCAGGCATACTCAACCTGTTATCCTTTTTAGTCAGTCACATTGCATTTACCATATGGCTTATTTGCACACGTATTCGCATTAATCATAAAAGGGTGCTAGCAATATACCTGGAGTAATATCAGGGAAAGACTCAGGATCCCGTCGTTCAGCTAACGCCTGGGTATGATGCTGGGATCCGCTTGGACTAGGCGTTCTTCGGTCTCTACCACTGCTTACTAGCCCCTGTGGCCCTGACCTTGGAGGGCGTGTCGATGATGAAGAGCCCGTTACCATTCCCGTAGTCCGAACCTCACTTTTACCACGTAGCGATGGACAATATCGCTTTAAATGGCTTGGCCTAGCACAGGCATAACAAACATCTGAGCCCCGGCGACACGGTCCCCAATGTAACCTGCGACACTGAATACATCGTGGTACTGGTGACCTCTTCTGACCGGAATCACTCTGAACCCGAGAACGAGAAACTCTGAGACGCTAGGATGACCTTGAATAAGCAGGTCCATCAAATCTGGGTCTGGGAAACTGTGGAGGTGCATCTCTAATCTCACGGTCAGACCCAAAGGAATTAACTCCCTTTCTCCAACCCCTGTCATCGTGACTCGCATTCTGCCGCTGAGTCTGAGTGGCTACCAATTGAGTCAGTAAAAGAATGGCTTGTCTCATCTCTTGGCCCGCGGTATCTTGCAAAGGAACGGGGGGTACTGGAGCTAAGATCGAGGCTTCCCTCTGATCCTTAAAAGTGGGCGAGGTATGGGAAAATTGAAGTGGGGCGTTATCCTGGGGTTCGCCCTCCTCCATATCTGTAGACAACTCTCGATCAAGCCCTTCTTCAACCACCATCTTGCCCTTCTGGGCCGTCGTAGCTTTTCCCTTCATCGGTTTTGCTGAAATGACAACACACCGTTAGGGGAGAGATAGTCTTATAACACAGCTCTATCGCACGATCTATTAAGAAGAAAGATGGTCATGTTTCCTAAACGCCCGGTAGCCTCCTGTTTATAGATGTGGTGCACAATACACCGATAAACAAGACTCTACTAGACACGGCTCGTAGACACTTCCTAGGACGAACTGCTCTGATACCACTTCTATCACGACCCGGCTAGGGGCCGCGACGGGTACCCGGGGCTAACCACCGAGCACCGCTCGTGCTATCATTTACCTAACCCATTTAACAATCATTCATCTGTTTCCGGTTAACTTTAAAAAGAGGATTTGCTTTTCATTACAAAAATATAACGCGTTGATACAAAAACATATTTCAATATACTTATACACATGCGTACTACCCACGTTGTGGAACCACACAACCCACATCGAGCATCTACGAGCCTCTATTAAGTGACATATAAATATATACACAAAAGGAACAACCAATTAGCACCTCCGAAAGATGGAGTGCTCTTCAGCTCGGCTAGTGACTCCTATCAGTCTGGACCGCTTTCCCGTCTACCTGTGGGCATGAACACAGCATCCAAAGAAAAGGATGTCAGTACGAGCATTGTACTGAGTATGTAAGACATACATCAAGAAATAAAGTAAGAATAAGAAAGTAAAGTAAGTACAAGGAGATAATCGATAACTGCTTGCCTCTTAAGGCGGATCCATGCATGCATACTCATAAAGCATCATATAGTAAATTGCTGCGGAACGCGCAGCCCGATCCATATGTCATCATATGTTAGTGCCGAGGAACGTACAACCCGATCCATAACCCATATATCTCGCTTCCGGGCATCCCGCGTCCGGGATGAAATCTTGATATGCCAGCTGACCAGGTGGCTATGCGTCTATAGCGCCTCACCTTCCCCATATCCCCTGAATACATATACATATCATATACTTATGCCATATACTTAGCATGCATGAGAGCCCAAGGAAAAACTGTAAGTACGTCGGAGTGACGTAAGGTCGAAAGCCTCCGATTATGTTATGGAATAATCATTGTCGCTTTGTCTCACCTTGAAGGAACAATTATTATAAGGTGAGACTATCAATGAAGAATAACATTAAATGAAAACATAGAATAAAATCATGAACTTCATAAGACATCCATTCATATACTTTGGAAGATTTAGAAATATAGTCACGATCCATGAATAAATTGAGAAATCAGTAAATAGCTCGACGTTCTTATATAGTCCTTGAAATCGTAAACTTGAAACTTTTAAACATAAGATTTGCTCTCATCAAGGTCAGCGTAATAATATTCTCATTTTTGACATCATCATTTTTATTGAAAACAATATCCACGGTCGTTATCATAAACGCTCACATAATCACAACCTTTGGTTTTGGAAAATGGGAGTACTTTGGAAAACATTTATGGAATATCAAGAAGGAAATCGTGCTTCGGAATCTTAGACTATTTAACCTCTGATAGCAAGGAAAAGATGGGAGCATTTATGAAATCGTAAGCTAGGGATCATGCCTTTGAAAGAAAGGGAATGGCCTCACATACCTTCGACGTTTACAATTCTTATTGCTTGTTCGTTCTCCCTTAATGCACTCGTATATACCTTCAAGAGAATTCATGTCGTCGTTAGCTAAGTAATTATAAGAACGGACTACTATTTTTAAGGAAAATTGGATAGCACTTCCTTCAATTCTAATACTTTTCCCATGTTTCATTTCAACTCTCATACATTCGCAACGACACTCACAATATTACTTTCAACAATCATCACTTATACACTTTAAGAAAAATCTACCGTTTTCCTCCAATTTCTCCACATCCATGGTTATAGCTCGTTATCACGTTCTCTCGTATATAATACTTATTTCATGGTCTAGACGTTATTTATAACATACTCACAACCGTAGCTTATCAACATTCATGACTCCATTCAACTACTATTCAATTGTGCCACTATTCACCCATGCAAGGCCCATTTTCTATGTTCTTATACATTTCAAGTATCTAAGCCTTCCAATACCTTGAACCATATGGTATAGTCATGAAACATACCTTGGATGATGGTGGAACAAGCCTTGAGCAACAATACTCTTTTTATACCAAAACCCTACTTCAACCCTTTTGAGATTTCTTGAAGAAGATGACTTCCAATAGAGTCTCATGCACTTGCTTTCATGAATTAGAAGTTGATGATCTTGGTTTCCCTTTGATCTCTTGAATTTTGTGGATGAATATTTGGAGAGCTTCTAGAGTGTTCTTGAAGGTTGTATGGATGAAAAATGAAATAAACTGAGGCTTTGGTCCCTTTTAATAACTCATAGTTGATCTTTAATGAATTCCAGTCGGGGTGAACAGTGGTCGTAAACCACAGTTTACGAGCCGTAAACTGGTTTACGAGCCGGCCTCCCTGGTCGTATTTAAGCATGTCCAAAACAGAGAAGTTGGCTGAAGAATATTGCAGTTTACGATTGAGGTTTACGGTCCGTAAACCAGTTTACGGGCCATATTCCAAGTCGTATTTAAGCATTCCCACACTTTAACAGAAAGTTGGAATTTGAATGGCTGGAGGACGATGTTGGTTTACGGTCCGTAAATCACTTTACGGGCCGTAAATCACTATACGACCACTGGGCTGCATAAAATTCTACAACTTTTCCATTTCCAAATATTCACGAATCGTCACCCCTCGCTTAGTAAAACACCCCACACTCATACCCTTGTCGTTCTATTCCTTGTACATGTACGGGGACTTTTTCGAGGTGTAACACGAAGCCCAAAGGTTATGTATGCCACTTCAAAGCTATGAGTAAAGGTTATAAACCAATATGGTACTTTGTTTGCACACCCAACACAAATAAGAAGAAGATGCCTGACAATGCTGCTTAGAGCAACTCGAACAGAAACCTCTTTGGAAATGATAACCCGTAAGCAAGAAATATTTACCCATAAGCAAATTCTTTTCCTATTTTCTACTATACTATTCTACCTATATCTTCACCATTTTTTTAAATCCTAAGTGGTCGTTTGGTTGCTAGTTAGGAGCTGATTTATTCATATATTAAATCTCGCATAGCTTGTTGTTTGGTAGTATTTTATTGCTATGTATAAAAGTCAACACACCAAATACGATGTTCGGTTAGCAATTTAGAATCTTGCATAATTAATACATGTATAAGTTATGAGAGAATCTATGTATTATCCAGATAGAAAATAAAATAACTAAGACACGAATTATTAAACTCTGCCCAACTAATACCCGCGTAACTCAGCAACCAAATGACCCCTATTTTTATCAATCACCATCTCTGCATTTTCACCTCCCACATTACAACACTTCAAACCCTAAATTTAATTGCTCCATCTAATTGGGGACACAATGTATTTTAATCAGGATAATTAGAGACATAAGTGTCCTCAAATTTGATCAGTTAATGAATAATGGTAATATTGAGTCATTTTAACGGCGAGGGAACAAGTGACTCCATCTATTTATAGAGGGCAAAATGTTCAATTTCGCATAGTTCAGAGGCAAATTTGGCCCTCATTTAATTGGGGACACATGTATTTTAATCAGGCTAATTAGAGACATAAATGTCCTCAAATTTGATCGGTTAGTGAATAATGGTAATATTGAGTCATTTTAACGGCGAGGGAACAAGTGACCCCATCTATTTATGGAGGGCAAAATGTTCAATTTCACATAGTTCAGAAGCAAATTTGGCCGTTTTCCCTTTTTTAATTTCCCGTGGAGTTCCATTAGTTTTGACGGTTATAAGTTGTCACGATTACAACCATGACTTAGGCCTCCTAAATTCTAAGTCACTGTTGGGCCACGTTTACTTAACTACTCGTGTTGGGTTGGACTATGTAAATAGCAACCTATTTATCTTTATTGCACTTTTGCTTTTTTAGTCCTATTTCATTAAAACAACTATATGCCCAATTAAGGACAGGTGTCCATGTTAGTACGAGTTGTTAGTTTGGACAGTTGTAGCTAGCAAGATCCATGGTATTTATATCCCTTCTAGAATATCATTATTGAAATATCAAAATTGCTCTTTAGTTTAATTTCTTTTCTTTTTCCTTACTTTTTCGCTCCCTCAAATCCGAATCAATAGCTCGGCGCTACATATGGTATCAGAGCATTGATCTAATGGTGGATCCGCCTAGTGAATTTGTTGGAGATAGAAGAGCTACAAACTTGGAGAAATGTTACACCTCGCAGTTGCTGTGCGTTGAGATTCGTTCGGTGTTAGCTATTCCATTGCAGACATCAGAGTTATTGTCGAGAAGATGCAAGATCATAGGTGCTCCTTTTACAATTATAAGAGTCCGAGTTCGCGTAATAGGTTATAGAAGGACTGGAAAATAAGTGAACTAAGGGGATTAAGCTTCCGAGTCTTTGAAGGAAAGTTGGGCAAGGTTTGGTATGGAAATCTTGGTCTAAATGGGAGAAAGATTACCCTTTAGTATATTAAGAGTTTTGAAGTGGAACAAAAGTATAAAGTGAAGTTTGGGAAGTCTAGTTTCCAATACAACAAGCCGCTCCTCAATAGGACATCGGGGTAAGGAGATATGGACGTTACAAGTCAGGCTGACAGACCAGGAAAATGGTCTGCACGAACGCGACAGCGAGTGGCGCGAACGCGCAGAAGGCCAAGGGCCAACACAGCGCGAACGCGCCACCACGAGGCGCGAACGCGCTGAACAATTTTGAAGCCCAGATTTGGGATTAAGGTCATTATAAGAGGTGTAATAATAATATACATATGACATTGGAGACCACATGGTGTAAATCAGGTGGTATGTTGCTTAAGGAAAGCCCCCGTTACTGTAACCTAAGTGGGACCCACTTGTCAGGGTTTTATAAAGGACATATGAAGATATATATGAGTAGTACATGGAAAGTTAAGCAAGTCCTAAGAAGGACCCTTAATCCATATATGGGCATAGGCCCTCCAAAAGGGCGATTTAAGGAAATATTTTCGGATGATCTGACTTGGAGGGGCCAAAACGATATTATAAATTTGGAATTTGGAAAAACACCAAGAATGAAAGTTGTAGATAATTCAATTATATTTCCGTACATAGGTTGTGGGCCCTCACACGACATCTGTATCAAGGGTTATGATCTTTTTACTGAACGAAGGTGCAGTCAGAAAAAAAATAAGCCAGCGCGAACGCGCTGAAGGAAAAATAAGTCGGTCTGCCTGGACCGTTCTATAAAAGGGGGAGGCCCTCTATTTTCAACCAAACACACCCAAAAACATCCCAACTTCTCTATAAAATTCCCCAACCGTCCCACACCCACTTTTTAGCCCAAACCAGGTATAATTTCCAAATTCCGGTCCGGATAGCGTATAATTATTGTAGCAGAATCATATAGCGGCGTGTTGTGGCCTAAACTTAGCGTGGAAAAGTGAATATACAGCAATATTAAAGGGCGAAAGGTATGAATCTCTTCCTATTTGTGTTAATACTGGCTTATTCACGAAAATAGAGTGGTAAAATGATTGTATAGTGAGTTGAGTAGCTATGGAAGTTGGAAAACAGTGTGTGGGCTGTTTTATATAATACTTTGGTATGGGAAATAATGTTATGGATGTTGGTACTATTGTGGTTGTTGGCTGTTGGATTAAAAATTTGGGCTAGGCATATAAACAGGGGAGATGCTACCCGATTTTTGGCAGAATATAAACTAGTTTAGTTTGAACACTAGGACAAGTGCATGATAATGGGTCTAACGTTAGTGTGAATCCTCTCGAATGTAGATTTACGAGCTCGGACGAATAAGCGTAGCTAATAGGAGGTTGAACATGTATGTTAAGGCTCGTCCCTTTCTTTCAAAGGCATGATTCCGATGTTATGGCTTCATAAA
The DNA here is from genome assembly GCF_019175385.1 of Lycium barbarum. Lineage (NCBI taxonomy): Eukaryota > Viridiplantae > Streptophyta > Magnoliopsida > Solanales > Solanaceae > Lycium > Lycium barbarum. The sequence goes on along the minus strand of NC_083343.1, from coordinate 68,079,606 downwards.
TGTTTCCGTATCTTCCTTGTTTGCAAAAGGTAGATGTTTATGAATCCAAGGCATAATTCCTTTCCTAATAATTCATAAATGTTTTCCAAAATGTTCATATTTTCTAAATCAGAGATTTATGGCTCCGTGAGCTCTTATTATAACAACGATGAACCTGTTTTCACAATGATAATGATGATGTCAAAGATGAGAATATTTTCCTACGATTATTATGATGATGATGATTCCGTGTTTAAAGGTTCCAAGTTTACGATTTCAATGACGATATAAAAATGTTGAGCTATTTCTTAATTTCTCAATTTTATTCATGGATGATGACTATTTTTTTAAAGATTCCAAAGTATATGAATTGACGCCTTATGAGATTTATGATCTTATTATATGTTCTCTTAATGCTATTCTACATTGATAGTCTCACCTTATAATAATTTTTCCTTCAAGGTGAGACAAAGTCATGATGATTATTCCATAATATAATCGGAGGTTACCGACCTTACGTCACTCCGGTAGAGACATAACTTTCCTTGGGCTCTTCTGTATGCTGCTTACATGATATATGTTTATGATATATGTATATGTATATGGGGAATATGGGGGAAAAGGGAGTGGCGCTATAGACGCATCACCACCTGATCAGTTGGTGTAACTTATCATCCCGGTCGCGGGATGCCCGGACGCGGGACACATGCGGTTAAATGGATCGGGTCGACGTTCCTCGGTATATTTTCTGTATATATGAACAAGAAATGTTTTTTTCAAAGAAAGCTATGCATGCATGGCATCCGCCCTAAGAGGCACTCATATGTACAGGTTACTCTTTTATCTTACGATATGCTCTATATTTCCATTCTGTTATTATCTATACTTGTATCCCTTATTATATTATCATTCATAACTTACATACTCGGTACATTACTTGTACTGACGTCCCTTCTTGCGGACGCTGTGTTCATGCCCACAGGTAGACGGGGAGACGGTACAAATCCCTAGGAGCCTTGTCAGCAGCTTTGCAGAAGCACTCCACTACTCCGGAGTTGTCGCGTATTGGTACATATTTTTGTGTACATGTTTTGGGGCATGGCGGGGTCCTGTCCCGTCCTAATGTTCAGTATTCCAGATAGAGGCTCGTAGATACATATGTGTGGGTAATAGATGTCTCATGATCACCTCTGTGTGTATTTTTTTTATATCACTTTTGACACCTCGAGAGCCTATGCACATATGCATGTTTTGTGAAGATATTTAGCGACCATTTCACCGCAAGTATGTTGGGAATTATAATTGCACACGTTGAGCGATAGATAGTATGATAAATGGTGCTCGGTAGCTAATACTGGGTACCTGTCATAGCCCTCTTGTTGGGTCGTGACAAAAGTGATATCAGAGCAGTTCTGTCCTAGGGTGTGTCTATGAGCCGTGTCCAGTAGAGTGTTGTTTATCGGTGTGAAGCGCGCCACACTTATACACAAGAGGCTGCGGGGCATTTATGAACCATGACCGTCTTTCTTCTTCATAGATCGTGTGATGGAGCTATAATAAGAGGATTTCCTTCTTCCTAATCGAGTCTTACATTTTCAGCGATGCCTAAGAAGAGGAAAGCAACAACCGCCCAGAAGGGCAAGATGGCAGTAGAAAGGCGGACTGAACGGGAGTCACCGGTAAATATTGAAGAGGGTGAATCCCATAATGAGGCTCCCTCTCGTACTGCTCACACTCCGCCTATATTAGGGGAGCAAGAAGGGGTCTCCACTCCAGCTCCAGCACCCCCAGTTCCCCCACCTGATGCTTCAAACCAGAAGATGAGACAGGCCATCCTTTTGCTGACTCAATTAGTAGCCGCTCAAGCTCAGCGGCAGGGTGTGGGTCCTGGTGATAGGGGTCACAAGAGGAGGACCACATCTTTAAGGTTTGACCGTGGGTTTAGAGATGCCTCAAGGCAGCAGTTCTGTAGGTACCCAGCTCGCTCAATAACAAGTGTACCTCTACAGTTTCCTGGACTCAGGTTTGATAGACCCACTTACCTCAGATCAGGTCAGGGCTCTAGAGTTTTGAATTCCCAGTATAGAGGTGAATTCAGTCAGATGAGACCTCCTGCACCGCAATGTCCCCAGTGCCGTAGACTACATGCGGGGCCGTGCCGCTTGGGTTTGGATGTTTGTTATGCCTGTGCTAGGCCAGGTCATTTTATGCGCGACTGCCCATTTCGACGTGGCAGAGGTAGGGTTCAGCCCACGGGAATAGCAGTTGGCTCTTCATCATTGGTACGCCCTCCGAGGAAAAGGCTGCAGATATTAGCAGGCTGTGATAGAGATCGAGGAGGAACGCCCAGTTCGAGTGGGCCCCAGCATCATACCTATGTGCTAGCTGGGCGACAGGATCTTGAGTTATCCCCTGATATTGTCCCAGGTATATTACCAGTAGTCTCCTATAATGTATATGCATCGATTGATTCAGGTTCTACGTCGTCATATATCGCACCTTATATTGTTGAACGTATTGGCTTGGAATCAGAGCCAAATCAAACGATTTGAGATGTCTATGCCTGTTGGTGACCTAGTGATAGCCAGAATCATGAATTATAAGTAAGTATACCTCTACGAAAGGAGTTGATTGACATAATGTGTAGAAAAAAAAATGGAATTCTAGAAAGGACGTGCAGGTTTGGGATTGTTATATTTATAAAGGAAATTCGGCCAAAATTCCTCTAGGAGTCTAAGGGAAATTGTGAGAACTATGGGTAGGATTGTGGCGAGAAGAAAGAAAGGGCCCAGCAACGAGTGATCAAGGATAGAGCTAGTAGTAAATGCGGGATAAATATATCAAGTATGTATTAAGCTAAGGGAATGATGAATAGGTTAGGATGAAATAAGGAACATGAGAAGGGAGAATGATGTGTTTGGGGGTAGGAAGAAGTCTTACATACTAAGGGGAATTAAAGAGATAAGCATTCCAGAAAAAGTTGCAAGTTAGAAGAATTTGGTTAGCCTTTTATGTTTTGGAAGATTGAATTATGGAATGAACTATATATATGTATAGACCGAGGCCTGTAACACCAAATCAGATTATTAGGCTAGGCTTCATCCAACGGTTATAGTGGGAGGAAACTTTCATACCACTATGAGCTAGCCTTATTGACCTCGGTGATACCTCGAGGAAAGGGATCAAGAGAGATGTGTTTACAGAGGCTCTTTGCCAGACAACTGGTTAATCTTGTAACCGCAATTGTGCTTTGTGGTATAGTTTAAAATGTATGTGTGCATATATATATATATATATATATATATATATATATATATATATATTCGAATATACCTCCAGAAATTTATTCGAACGATTATATAGCTGGAGTTGTGGAGTTGTTAATGCTTGGTATAAGTGATGTGTGTAGTGGAAAGCATAGAGAGAAGGGAGAATGAAGTATTGGAAACAAAGAAGGAAGGGTGGAAGCAAACCAAATAGGATGAAGGTCTACTAGAGTAGTAACCCGACAAACTGAGGGAAGAAGAGAATTAAACCCTATGGCTATTCTAACGCTAAGGGAGAATGTAACAAGGAGTTACGAAGGAGTTGAAGTTTTGAATCACGTTGTACGAACGGTGTGGCCCATTAAGTTATGACGGGAATTATGGGACCATTTATTAAGTAAGGTATCTTACGGGTAAGGAGCGAGTTCACACGATATCCATATAAAGACTTTTAAGAGGATTATGTGTTACCCCGTTATTAGTACGTTGGAATAGCAGAGTACAATACTCCTATGGCAGTGTGAGCGGATCGTAAAAGAGCATAGAGGGATTGACGTTGAACCTTAAGTATTAGTTCACCAAAAGATGGTGTTTTGAGGGAAAAGAGAAGAATAGAAAAAAAGCCAACGGTATTCTGAAATATGTTTAGAGTTATTGTCCTGTGAACGAAGTCATTTGATAAAAGTAGGTGGTGTACGATAAAAGGAAAAATGAGGTGTCAGTCCGATTAGATGGGAGTTGTAACTTCTTGTTGAAATAAAGAAATGGAAGGGATCAAATTATAATTTCTAGAAGTCTTGTCTGAAGACCGAGTGTTTATGTAACAAAGCGAATAACAGAGAAAGGTTATCTCGGAGAAAAATATATACTTACATAGTAAAGAAACCATGAAGATCCATTTTATGGGAGTTTAGGCCTACCCAGGATTTGTACGCCTACGAGGATATATGACTCATCACAAATATGTGCAACCAACCAGATAAATTCCGACGGCGAATAGTCACAACTAAGACTAGTTATGGATTCGCTGAAATTATGCATTGACAAAAAAAAAGAGAAGAGGACTAATAAGACGCTAAATATAGGATGATAGACCGACACCCTAAGGGGGAAGGTAGAGACAAGTGAGTATGGGATCAGAAGTAGGCGTGGTCAAGAGATGGGAATATGGTGAAAAGAACTAGAAACCACCGCAAAGGGGCATTACACTAATAGGCTGACTAAATGAAAGGACAGTTGACAATAAGCATGACCAGTCAATTATGTGCATGACCAAGTAGGGATTGAAAAGGAACACAATAAGGGAGAAATTACGTGTAAACTCAAGGTAAGAGTGTAATGAGAAGTTCAGAAATAAAGAAGCAAAGAAGGATTGAGCGTGACGGTATTCGAAGTAGATTGGACTAAAGGGAAAGTTGAGTCAAGGAGCCACTGCGAGCTAGTTATATGGATACGAAGTCTCAGCATCACAAAATAATTAGAAAACCATGGTACAAGGAAGCCTTAAAGGCAAAAGCATTCAGTCGAGAATCTAGTAATATCCTGTCAATCGAAGAAGTAGAGTTACCGTATGAGAGAGGCTGAAGTGAAAATGAAATATTCAAAGGAACGCAACAAAGTGATAACATAAATATGTATGATGGTGATATGAAACATTTCCGGCATAGGTATAGACACAGAGAAACCTGAAGAATATAGACTACTCTAATATTCCTCCCCGCTTTGAGGACTTTTTCGCCTTGAGATAAATGGGTGAGTAGAACACACCTTTCTGACATTCAACAATATGTCATAAGCATGTATATTAGAACCCTGAAGAAGAAAAAATGTTGGTAACCAGTTGATATGGATTGAAATTACGTATATTATCAGTCATCACTCTAATGTCTATATAGCTCGGATGAACGTTTTACAAGAATGGGGGATTATCAGATTGTTTGAAATTCGAAAATCCAAAGTTAACAGTTGGGTATTCTGGTAGGATCTCCAATGGAAGGTGCGATGAGTTTTGGTAAGGAAGGTAAACTCAGTCCCCAATTCGTTAGACCTTACAAGCTATGCGCAAGGTAGACCAAGTAGTTTATGATTTAGATCTGCCTTCAGGATTGAAGTCAATTCACCCGGTGTATCGTGCATTGATGTTTTATGGATGCATTAGGGATCCTCCCAGAAGTATGCCTGTAAAGGACATCCAGGTCATAGAACATCTGCCCTATTTAGAAGTACCCGTTTCCATTCTAGACTGACAAGTTTGAATAATGAGGACTAAAAACGTAGCTTCAGTTTATGCCCTGTGAATAGACAACAATAACTTAGAAGGCTGAAAAACGGTGGGAAGTTCAGGACCTATATTTGTTCCCACCCTCAGAAGAAGCTCCGACAAAGACGCCAGCACCCTTAGGCATGTACTAATTTTTTCTAAAGGATTTTTTGACCATGCGTGGCCAAAATAAATATTGGTGTTGTGGCCTTGTGAGGCACTGTGTATCTTGGGACATTTTGATAGGATGAAAGTAATCCAGTTACAGGGGAAATTTTGATGAAGTTTTTGTGGAATTCTTAAGAGCTTAACATTCGAGGACGAATGTTTTTAAGAGGGAAGGAATGTTACACCTCGCAGTTGTTGTACGTTGAGATTCGTTCGGTGCTAGCTATTCAATTGCTGACATCAGAGTTATTGTCGAGAGATGCAAGATCATAGGTTCTCCTTTTACAATTATAAGAGCCCAATTTCGCATAACAGGTTATAGAAGGACTAGAAAATAAGTGAACTAAGGGGATTAAGCTTCCGAGGCTTTGAAAGAAAGTTGGGCAAGGTTTGGTACGAAAATCTTGGTATAAATGGGAGAAAGATTACCCTTTAGTATATTAAGAGTTTTGAAGTGGAACAAAAGTCTAAAGTGAAGTTTGGGAAGTCTAGTTTCCAACACAACAAGTCGCTCCTCAATAGGACATCGGGGTAAGGAGATATGGACGTTACAAGTCAGGCTGACAGACCAGGAAAATGGTCTGCGCGAACGCGACAGCGAGTGGCGCGAACGCGCTGAACAATTTTGAAGCCCAGATTCAGGATGAAGGTCATATTATAAGAGGTGTAATAATAATATACATATGACATTGGATACCACATGGTGTAAATCAGGTAGTATGTTGCTTAAGGAAAGCCGTCGTTACTGTAAGCTAAGTGGGACTCACATGTCGGGGTTTTATAAAGGAAATATGAAGAGATATATGAGTAGTACATGGAAATTTTAGCAAGTCCTAAGAAGGACACTTAAGCCAAACATGGGCATAGGCCCTCCAAAAGGACGATTTAAGGAAACATTTTCGGCTGATCTGACTTGGAGGGGCCAAAATGATATTATAAGTTTTGAATTTGGACATACAACAAGAATGAAAGTTGTAGATAATTGAATTAGGTTTTCAACCATATGTCGTGGGACCTGACACGACATCTGGATCAAGAGTTAAGATCTTTTTACTGAACGAAGGTGCAGTCAGAAAAAAATAAGGGGGTGCGAACGCGCTGAAGGAAAAATAAGTCGGTCCAGGCAGAACCTGGACCGTTCTATAAAAGGGGGAGGCCTCCTATTTTCAACCAAACACACCCAAAAACATCCCAACTTCTCTAGAAAATTCCCCAACCTTCCCACACCCACTTTTTGGCCTAAACCAGGTATAATTTCCAAATTTCGGTCTGGATAGCGTATAGTTATTGTTGCAGAATCATATAGCGGCGTGTTGTGGCCTAAACTTAGCGTGGAAAAGTGAAGATACAGCAATCTTAAAAGGCGAAAGGTATGAATCTCTTCCTATTTATGTTAATACTGGCCTAGTCACGAAAATAGAGCGGTAAAATGATTATATAGTGAGTTGAGTAGCTATGGAAGTTCGAAAACAGTGTGTGGGTTGTTTTATATAATACTTTGGTATGGGAAATGATGTTATGGATGTTGGTACTGTTGTTTTTGTTGGTTGTTGGATTAAGAATTCGGGCTAGGCATATAAACAAGGGAGATGCTGCCCGATTTTTGGCAGAATATAAACTAGTTTAGTTTGAACACTAGGACAAGTGTATGATAATGAGTCTAACGTTAGTGTGAATCCTCTCGAATGTAGATTTATGATCTCGGACGAATAAGCATAGCTAATAGGAGGTTGAACAGGTATGTTAAAGCTCGTCCCTTTCTTTCACAGGCATGATTCTGATGTTATGGCTTCATAAATGTTTCCATATCTTCCTTGTTTTCAAAAGTTAGATGTTTATGACTCCAAGGAATAATTCATTTCCTAACAATTCATAAATGTTTTCCAAAATGTTCGTATTTTTTAAATCAGAGATTTATGGCTCCGTGAGCTCTTATGATAACAACGATGAACCTGTTTTCACAATGATAATGATGATGTCAAAGATGAGAATATTTTCCTACGATGATTATGATGATGATGATTCCGTGTTTAAAGGTTCCAAGTTTACGATTTCAGTGACGATATAAGAATTTTGAGCTATTTCTTGATTTCTCAATTTTATTCATGGATGATGACTATTTTTTTAAAGATTCCAAAGTATATGAATTGACGTCTTTTGAGATTTATGATCTTATTCTATGTTCTCTTATTGCTATTCTTCATTGATAGTCTCACCTTATAATAATTGTTCCTTCAAGGTGAGACAAAGCCATGATGATTATTCCATAATATAATCGGAGGTTACCGACCTTACGTCACTCCGATAAAGACATAACGTTCCCTTGGGCTCTCCTGCATGCTGCTTACATGATATATGTATATGTATATGGGGAATATGGGGGAAAAGGGAGTGGCGCTATAGACGCATTACCACCTGATCAGTTGGTGTAACTTATCATCCTGGACGCGGGACACATGTGGTTAAATGGATCGGGCCGACGTTCCTTGGTATATTTTCTGTATATATGAACAAGAAATGTTTTTTTCAAAGAAATCTAAGCATGCATGGCATCCGCCCTAAGAGGCACTCATATGTACAGGTTACTCTTTTATCTTACGATATGCTCTATATTTCCATTCTGTTATTATCTATACTTGTATCCCTTATTATATTATCGTTCATGCCTTACATACTCGGTACATTACTCGTACTGACGTTCCTTCTTGCGGACACTGTGTTCATGCCCACAGGTAGACGGGGAGACGGTACTGATCCCTAGGAGCCTTCTCAGCAGCTTTGCAGAAGCACTCCACTACTCCGTAGTTGTCGCATATTGGTACATCCTTTTGTGTACATGTTTTGGGGCATGACGGGGTCCTGTCCCGTCCTAATGTTCAGTATTCTAGATAGAGGCTCGTAGATACATATGTGTGGGTAATAGATGTCTCATGATCACCTCAGTGTATCACTTTTGACACCTCGAGAGCTTATGCACATATGCATGTTTTGTGAAGATATTTAGCGACCATTTCACCGCAAGTATGTTGGGAATTATAATTGCACAGGTTGAGCGATAGATAGTATGATAAGGGGTGCTCGGTAGCTAATACTGGGTACCTGTCATGGCCCTCTTGTTGGGTCGTGACAAGAAACTACTTCAGTCATTTATGGAGGTGTCTGCAAAATGAATGGAAAATGGAAACAATGGTAAAAGACATCCAATGATGAAACGAATCATGAGCATTAGGTCGTTCGTATTTAGCTACAGTTCATGGCGGTCCTTACATGGAATCTGGTCAATTTTCAACTATCAACACCCTTGATGCCCATTCATTCTTCATCGGCTACAATGCCAGAAAACCAAGTGAGTGTAAGTCATAGTCTTGCTTTGGCTTTGTATACAGTAGAAACCGGATATGAGGCGAACCGGTGGAACGAGGAACCAGAGGAAGGAATGAGAATGTGAAGGGTACTATTCGCCCTTGACCGGGGTAATGCTTGGGCCGGTGCTGGGCAAGGGCACCGACAGGTCTGCCTTCGACGTTGTCGTAGTGGCCAAGCTCGGTGACCCGAGCATCCAAGCCCGATGACCCGAGCATTCATGGCCGTTTGTCCGAGTAGCCATTGGTCCGTGTGGCCGTTGCATGCGGGTCACGCGCCAGTAGCGTCCTGGCACAGTCAACTACCTACCATGCGTGTGTCAGATGGCGCCGTCAGTCTAATCCCACCAAATCCGTGCAGAGCTGTCCTTGTTATTATTATTTTATTATTTCCCATTGTATGAGACCCATGGAGGTGACACTATAAATAGGGCATATCCTCCTCCTTTGGGGGGGTTGGCTCCTTTACTTTCTAAGAACATTTATTATAAAAGAGTTCATACATACAATCTCTCTTTCAACGTCTGATTCGGCCAGGGCCGTTTATTTATATTTATGTTGTGTTTATTCCATCAATTATCCCACATTGTTTATGAGCGTTCGTATTCATAGCGAATCGCCATCATTAGCCATTTTATTGAGGAACTCCCACCTATACATTTTCCCTATCTAACATACATCAAGATCCAAGCACATATCCTATACCCACATACAAATTTAATTGATTATCCGATTCCGGGGTAAACAGTTTAGCGCGCACCGTGGGGCTAGGATAATAGTGGTCTTTGGCCTTGATTTCTATTATATTCATCAAAATAAAAAACGTCCCTATCCGTCTCTGCGAAAACAGGCTAAATGGCTGACATCGAACAATCCGGTCATGTCAATAACACTGAGATTGTGGCGGAAAACGAAGGAAGCGGACTACGGGCATTACCGAACCCCGCTGACCCGAACCCCGTTGATTCAAGGGAGGGACTCAACCGGAAAAATACCGTGGATCAAGAGAATGCTGCCCTACCGGCCACTGATCCTCTAAATACTCACAATTCCGTTACATTGTCCCGGGATCGGGGCCGGAGAGAACCGGACGCACCAAACGACGGTGTTAACTTACGTTTAATTTTCGAAATGTTGCAGGAACAAAGAGCGGCAATCGCCGAGCAAGGAATGGCAATTGCACAGCTGCAGAACGGAAAGGGTGAAGCAGGTCCGGAAAAGGCAAAGGGTATTGCTGAAACCGGAAGAAACGAGGCACGAATGGTCGAGAGCGACGGCTCCGGGGCTGGCTCCTCTACCGAGGTTCTGAAGATGCTCGAAACTTTGGCAAAACGGGTAGATTCAACCGAAAAGAGGGTCGAGACATATAATTCTCGGGTGGACCAGATACCGGGGGCTCCACCTTTGCTGAAGGGGCCGAACTCGAAAAGGTGCATTCAAAGGACTTTTCCACCGAGTGCGGCCCCGAAACTGATCCCGAAGAGGTTCAAAATTCCCAATATACAGAAGTATAACGGCACAACGGACCCGCACGAGCACGTGACCTCATATACCTGTGCCGTAAAGGGTAACGATATGGAGGAAGACGAGATCGAGTCGGTGTTGCTGAAAAGATTTGGGGAAACTCTGTCGAAGGGAGCGTTGACGTGGTATGACCACTTACCCGAGCATTCGATCACTTCTTTCGAAATGCTCGCCGATGCCTTCATGAAGGCACATGCCGGTGCCATAAAGGTGCAGGACCGTAAGGCCGATATCTTCCGAATAACTCTAAGGGATGATGAGCTACTACGGGAGTTCGTCACCCGGTTCCAGAGGGAACGGATGGAACTCCCCCCGGTGCCAGAAGAATGGGCCGCGCAAGCTTTCACAAAGGGGCTCAACATGCTAAGTTCAGTTGCCTCGGCCAAATTGAAAGAAAATTTGCTGGAATACGAGGCTGTGACATGGGCCGATGTCCACAATCGGTATGAGTCAAAGATTCGGGTGGAGGATGATTGATGTGGCGTGATTTTACGCCACAATCGACGCTTTTCGGCTATAAGTTTTACTTGTTTTTAAGCAAGTCTATGTTATTTTACGTAGTTTTTGTCATGTTTCAGGTAATATGAGGTCCCTAGAGCCTAAGTGTGGAAAACAAGAGAAAAAGAGTAGAAAAAGTTGATCACTGGAAGAAAACTGGACATTCTGGAAATTTTGGCAAAATATTGCTCTGCGCGTTCGCGCATGAAGGACACGCGACCGCGTCCACGCGCGTTATTAAGTTAACGCGTTCGCGTAGGAACGAAACGCGACTGCGCTGAAGGAAGATCGTGACTTTACGCGTTCGCGCTATGTTGTCACGCGATCGCGCTAAATAAATTAAGTAATTCCACGCGATCGCGCAGTGACATGGCGCGATCGCACTGAAGGTTTTTCAGCAATTTTCGACCAGAACATGGGATTTGACGACTTCTTCCATTCCAGTTCATATAAATAGAAAATTAGGGCAAAACATCAGATATCTTTGGCAGCTCCCACAAGTTGGAAGCTAGGGTTCCTACACAAATTGTTCTTTCTTCTTTTTAATCCTTGTTGATGGAAATCTCTTGGTGATAATTAAGATTGACACTCTTGTTGAGCTTATTTATTCATTTGCATTGTTCTTAATCAAGTAAGTTTTCGCTATTTTAATTATTCTTGTTCTTGAATGTTTTTAAGGGATTAGCTAACCTTTGAATTCGCCCATTTACTTTGTTTGAAACTCGGAAGAGGAAAAACGGAGTTGGGATAGGATAATTAACATGAATTTGGGGCGTTAACCCTCATCTAATGGAAATTGACCTAGGAATAGGTAATACCACTTGTAGCCATATTCGGGTGTTCTTAATGCTCCTAATTGCTTGAGGGATCTTCAATTGGGTAGTCTAGTTAATCTTCGGAAGAAGTTAATTTAGAGTCATTATCCGAGGCTAAATAACATAAACTTGCTATTATTTACAATTCGTGAAATAGATTGGATCGTTACTTGAGAAGTAGTTTCCCTTCTTCCATTCTTGTTGCCATTGATCAATTTACTTGCTTTCTAGATTAGAATTTATATTTCAATATTTTATCCAAACCTTATAAAAAAACCACCATTGATGCGTTCGGGCATAACTATTGTTAGTGATAATTCCTAATCTGCTTAAATCACCTACATATTGTTCTCTGTGGGATTCGACCCCGACTCATAGTTGGGTAAATTATATTTGCATATGACCGTGCCCATTCTAATTAATAGGGTGGATTTGGACGTTATCAAAAATGGCGCCGCTGCCGGGGAACAATTGGTGTATTTTGGCTAATCTAGGAAATAAGCTAACTTGCTTTGAACCGAACCCGTAAATATTTGTGTAGTTGTTTTCTGTGTGATATTTTATTTTATTTAAAAAAAAATGGCATCTTGGAATGAAAATGGGTTTGATGGTTGTAATCCATATTTTGATGACCCATGTCCATATTGTGGAGGACCCCACTTTTGGCAAGATTGTGAATATGCTCCCGGGAGAGAGATGTGTGCACCGTCTCAATCCTATGATGAGAGTGTTTGTAATATATGTGGTGGTCAAGGTGGACATTGGGGTGATTGTCCCAATTATTTTGTTTCCCGTCCCCCTAGTTGTTCTAACGAAAATGCTAGGTATGCTTTTGAGTTTGACAGGGACAACAACATGACAAATGAAGGACAAAGTGCCGGACATGAAGGCATTATGGCAATGCTCCAAACATACTTAGATCGAGAAGCTAAAATGGAGGAAGAACGAAAGCTCCTCCAACAATCCGTTTTAGAAAATGGAGAAGCCATAAAAAGACTGAATGATTCATTTGAGGATGCAAATTCCTCAATTGTCATGGAAGTGTCGACTCCTCAAAATGAAATGGTTGAACAAGAGATTTCAAGTTTACAAGATGAACTCGAAAATTCTTGTCACCATGACGAGAGTGGTGAAATTAAAGAAACGGTTCAACTTGAAGAAAATGAGCTAAGTCATGAAGAAGAAATCTCCAATTCTCGAAAAGAGGAAATTGAGGAAATGTTGAATGGCATTATGGCGAGAAATGAAAAATATGGGAAGATTGTGGCCAAGTGGTGGGAAGTAGTTCAACATGGAGATGATGAAACTATCCAAAACATGGATTTCACCATGTTAGGATTTTTACAAGCTTTGGACGATTCTCACCATGAAGAAAAACTTGACAAAGAGGAAATTTTGAGCCAAGATTGGCTAATGAATCAAGCTCAACAACTTGAAGCCTATGGAAATCACCGTGAAGGCTTTTCACGGATGATGGAAGAATATCTAAAAATACATGTTGAGCAAAGTCAAGAAATGGAGTCACTTGAAATTGCTATCCAAAAATTGGAGGCCGAATTGAATGCAAAGATTGAGGAATGCAACGCTCAATATCAAAAGGCCATGGATAGTAGTTTTAAGTTGGTTTCCAATGAAGAAGTGGTCACTATTGATTTTCAAGAGCTAATGATAAATTACCAACCAACAAATCCTAAAATAGTGAATGATGCCGAGATTGAAGAAATGATACTAGAGTTGCATAAAAAAGTTCATGAAATCGTTTTTGAAGACTTTAGTTCATTTATGGGTAAGAATGTCAAAATTCATGCAAATTTGAAATTTGAGCGCGTTGGACCACATTCGAACCATTTTTCAACGTTGTGCTTGAGTGATGATATGGAAGTTGAACCAAACAAGCCAATGGAGAATTGTGGATACGACGAAGAAAGCGTTTTTATTTTGAAGTTTGCTATGCCAAGAAGACAAGATGGCATTCCTCACTCAAAGGCCAAAAAGTGCAAAATGCGACATCCGAGAGTTGGCCTCTTTATGTTTTTTCCACCGCCTCATGAGCATCACCGGAATCTTGATTCAAAGTTGGGGCGCAAATTCATATGCTCTAAATGGCGAGAAAAGCGGTAAAGTTGGTATCCGTCGTGCCGCGACGTTAACTTAAGCTCTTGGTGGGAGGCAACCCATCGTTTTTAAAATTTTTTAATAATTTTTGAAATTTGATTTTTTAGAATTGTTTAGTTTATGATTTGTGACTAATCGGCAAAATTTCACAATTTTTGGAATTTGTTTTGAATAGGTTGAGTTTTCAGAACAGCCACAAATCAGTAGCTGCTGGTTTCTGCTTATTTTCTGAATCTGGAAAAACAGGGCCGAATTTATCCCCTCGCGATCGCGCCGAGAACCCACGCGATCGCGTTAAAATAAAATTAAAAAAAAAAGAGTAAGTTTACTCTGCGCGATCGCGCCATATCGCCACGCGATCGCGCAGAGGCGCGTTTTTAAGTTAAAAAACAGACCTGGGGGTTAAAATCCCTCATTTTCCTCCCATATTCCTCCCATTTCCCTAATTCTCTCTCAAACACAATTTTAATTTTTTTGAAAAAATTCTTCAACTTGCAACTACAAGGTATGTGATTCTTTCATTGTCTTGTTTATAGGGTTGTTTTTATCATCATTCCATGTTAGAAATTGTGAAAGAATTTTTTTTCTTTTACTTGTTTAAGCATGAATATATGATGAAATTGTTGAATTTGTTGTTATATAAATTGTTGTTTGTTGTTGAGTGATGTGAGTTGAGTGTTGGGTGCTGATATAAGAAAAAAAAATTGGGCAAAACACAAGCTTAAAATCGTTGAATTGAAGCCCCAAAAAATGATGCCCATAACCTGTTTGTGAAAATGCTTGGGAGAATCTGAAACGATTCAGCGCGATCGCGCCAATACAAGCCGCGAACACGCTGAATAATGGCTAAAAATTACGCGATCGCGTCGTGTTGAACCGCGATCGCGGTGAAGAACATTCTCAAAATGACGCGATCGCGACTCTTTGTCACGCGATCGCGTTGAAGGAAAAATCCCAGTTCACAAACAGAATGCTCGCACAGAGCTGTTCAAAACTTGGGTGCCCAATGTCCTTAACCTAACTCCTCATTATACATCATTGTAGGTGTTCATATGCATTGTGTTTGTTTTGTAGGTACTTAAACTCAAAACATGGCTTCATCATCCAGTGCTGCCCAAGTACCCTTGATTGAATATTATGACACCACCACCTTCCAGTCAGCAAAATGTTCGAAGCTATATGATAGACTGCTGGGAAAGAGCTTCATTGAAGAGAGGGGCTTTGTGACAGAAAGTTTGGAAGAAAAGATGCCCGATTTCTATGGAAGGTTGGTAACAAGCGGCTGGATACGCTTTGCAGATGAACCAATCAGGGAAAATCATACCCTGGTGCGGGAATTCTACGCAAATGCTGCAGAGGCAGACATTACACATAGGGCAATTGTCAAAGTCAGAGGTGTGGATGTCCTGTGCAATGCCTCAAGAATCAATGCCTATTATAATCTGCAGGATGGTGACAACAGCGAGATGGCACAGATGTACGAAAACCTGCGGCAACAATGGTTTGTGACCCACCTTCACGGTGGGGAACAACCAAAGTGGCTAAACACAATGCAGAAAAGGATTGACTCTGCAGAGTTCACCGCTGAAGC
Source organism: Lycium barbarum (assembly GCF_019175385.1). Lineage (NCBI taxonomy): Eukaryota > Viridiplantae > Streptophyta > Magnoliopsida > Solanales > Solanaceae > Lycium > Lycium barbarum. The sequence continues at coordinate 68,064,028 of NC_083343.1, read as the reverse complement.
CAAAACTTGGCTTGATATTGTCACATCCAGGGTGCTGCCTTCAAAACATGATTCAGAGGTGCCACTTGAGAGGGCTAAAGTAATTTGTGCTGTGATGGAAGGATTGCCTGTTGACGTGGGGAGGCTCATTATGCAGGAAATCCGGGAGGTGGTGCTTGAACGGACCAAGAGCTTATTCTTCCCATCATTGATCACTTACTTGTGCTCCACTGATGGAGTGCCCACAAGACCAGGCGACAGAGAAAAAGGGCCTGCTGGACCGATTTATCCGTTGAAAAAGAGAGGGCCTGGTAATGTACAGAAGAAAAGGAAGATTGATATAGCAACATCATCATTTCAGCAGTTCACATCTACTGCATCAGATTCGATTGGTGGGGCATCTGCCCCCCCCCCCCCCCCCCCATGGCTATACCAATCTTACCACCACTGTAAGAAGCCGCCAGGCCTTTCCAATATATCTCCACCCAGGTCCATGGGGTGGACAATAGGCTTCAGCAGCTAGTGGCTAGTCTCCCTTCGGGCCCACATGGAGAAGGCACATCTACAGCTCCCTCTGTTCCTATTGGTCCAATATTAGCAGGTGTGGTGGAGGACATGAAGCATATCAAAGAAAAGCAAGGAAAAATAGAGAGGAGGCAGAAAAAGGCAAGAGAGCACGCCAAGAAGCAAAGCAAATTTCTGAACAAAATGATGAGCATTCTGAGGAGTGTATGCGGAGCACAACATGAAGAGGAGGAAAATGAGGACGATTTTGTCCTGCCAGAGCCCAGCAGCTCCAGTTCAGAGGGTGAGCAGAGATGACCATAGCACGCAGTGCTAGGAGGTATGAAAAAAAAAAGTTTTTCTGTGTTAATGTACTGCAGTGAGGACACTGCAAGTTTTTTAGTTAGGGGTAGGAACCTCCTCGGCTTTTCTTTGCCAGAGTTCTTTTCCTGAGGGGGGTTTTATTTTGTTGAAACTGGCATGTTTAGGATGTTACTTAGGTTGAATAGAGTAATTTTGTTTTATTTGGTACTACTTGGTAACTAATGGCATGTATTGTGTTTTGTTGAAATTTTTAGACCCCTCGAAATTTTGAAAAATTCATACTTAGAACAGTTATTGTCTGACATGATTGATTCTTTATATGACATTATGATTGTTGGGGTGTTGTGTGTGATGAATTACTACTTAGGAGGTTACAAGTGTAAAAATTATTGTCCTTATGTCGATGTGTGTGTGAGTTGTTAGTTTGATTCTGTTTATGCATGTATAATCTAGAACTTGCCCGGTTGGTCTTGTATGAAATTCGAAAGTTAGTTTGGTTGTGAGATGATCTTAGGCTTTCTTTGTTGAAATAGTCACTTTGCCTAAATAAGCCTTACCAAAAGTGTTAAATACCCTTAGTTTCCCTTTTGAGCCTTTTTGACCTTTTTCTTGGCTAGCCAATTATGAAACCTTACCCTTTGTGAAATTAATCCATCTTCGCACCCGTTCCCTCCTTGAGGCTACTAGTTAGATGAGGCAAAATGCCTAAGTTGGGGGTGAACTAAATGTGGAGTACATGTTAAAAACATAAGTTGTGGGTGGTGGAGTTTGCTAGTGGAGATTCGATGTGGTAGTTGCGTATATATATATATATATATATATATATAAAATAAAATTAAAAAAAAATCAGAAAATTGTTGTAAAAAAAAAAAAAGATTTGTAAGTTGGTTAGGAGTAAAACCACATCGAGGTTGAAAACTGAAAGAAAATAAAGGGGTGAAAAGAAAAGAGGCGAATTAAGGTGACAAGATGTTGTAGTGTTCAAGGAGGGTGAGTCACTAATATCCAAAAAGTATCCGACCCGTCCCTAAACCTACATTACAAGCCGAAACAAGTCCTAATGTGATCACAACCGAACGAGCCTAGGATGAGAACATAGAAAATAAGGGCAAGCCTATGGTATTTGCATGTGTAGATATGAATTTCTTTGTGAGTGTGAGTGTTTTTCTCTTCTCTTTCGTCTTCGTCCCATTCTTGTCGTATATATGTGTGTTGGGACATTCTTTGGTCTATGTGGGGGCATAAGGATGAAAATTGAACAAAATAAAGTGACAGCCTAAAGTAGCGTTTGTGTGCACCATAATATGTTCGATAATATGATGTCATTCATTGAAGCTTCATGGTTAGTCGTAGTGTTCTTGAGTTGTTATGTGGCTTTAAAACAGAAATTGGGGTGGTCCTTGGAAGAAAAACATGCATACCGGTAGTTCAAAGTCAAAACCAATGTAGACATTATTATTCTATAATATCTAGGTGTTAGATTGAGTCGTGGTTTGTATGGTTTGCTTGAGGACAAGCAAATACTTTAAGTTGGGGTGTTGATGTGGCGTGATTTTACGCCACAATCGACGCTTTTCGGCTATAAGTTTTACTTGTTTTTAAGCAAGTCTATGTTATTTTACGTAGTTTTTGTCATGTTTCAGGTAATATGAGGTCCCTAGAGCCTAAGTGTGGAAAACAAGCGAAAAAGAGTAGAAAAAGTTGATCACTGGAAGAAAACTGGACATTCTGGAAATTTTGGCGAAATATTGCTCTGCGCGTTCGCGCATGAAGGACACGCGACCGCGCCCACGCCCGTTATTAAGTTAACGCGTTCACGTAGGAACGAAACGCGACCGCGCTGAAGGAAGATCGTGACTTTACGCGTTCGCGCTATGTTGTCACGCGATCGCGCTAAATAAATTAAGTAATTCCACGCGATCGGGCAGTGACGTGGCGCGATCGCACTGAAGGTTTTTCAGCAATTTTCGACCAGAACTTGGGATTTGATGACTTCTTCCATTCCAGTTCATATAAATAGAAAATTAGGGCAAAACATCAAATATCTTTGGCAGCTCCCACAAGTTGGAAGCTAGGGTTCCTACACAAATTGTTCTTTCTTCTTTTTAATCCTTGTTGATGGAAATCTCTTGGTGATAATTAAGATTGACACTCTTGTTGAGCTTATTTATTCATTTGCATTGTTCTTAATCAAGTAAGTTTTCGCTATTTTAATTATTCTTGTTCTTGAATGTTTTTAAGGGATTAGCTAACCTTTGAACTCGCCCATTTACTTTGTTTGAAACTCGGAAGAGGAAAAACGGAGTTGGGATAGGATAATTAACATGAATTTGGGGCGTTAACCCTCATCTAATGGAAATTGACCTAGGAATAGGTAATACCACTTGTAGCCATATTCGGGTGTTCTTAATGCTCCTAATTGCTTGAGGGATATTCAATTGGGTAGTCTAGTTAATCTTCGGAAGAAGTTAATTTAGAGTCATTATCCGAGGCTAAATAACATAAACTTGCTATTATTTACAATTCGTGAAATAGATTGGATCGTTACTTGAGAAGTAGTTTCCCTTCTTCCATTCTTGTTGCCATTGATCAATTTACTTGCTTTCTAGATTAGAATTTATATTTCAATATTTTATCAAAACCTTATAAAAAAACCACCATTGATGCGTTCGGGCATAACTATTGTTAGTGATAATTCCTAATCTGCTTAAATCACCTACATATTGTTCTCTGTGGGATTCGACCCCGACTCATAGTTGGGTAAATTATATTTGCATACGACCATGCCCATTCTAATTAATAGGGTGGATTTGGACATTATCAATGATCAGTTTGAGCTTTTTTCGGTAAAGTTAAAAGTGAATAGAAGTTCCGAGAAATCGAAGAAAGGTTATGAAACGAAGTTCGAATAATCAAAAGAAAGGTTTCGGCCATACTCCCACTCGGAGAGATCAAATTTCAGGTCGGAAGGGCCAAGGGAAAGCCCGAGTCACTTCTCAGGCCGAGGCAGCAAGCGGGTCGAGCGCTCGTCAAACAGCCGGGGACTCTCGTTCAGGAGCGATGTCGGATGTTCCGCCAGCAATAAGGGTCCACCGAAGATTTCGGAGTACAACTTCAACGTCAATACCTCGGGCCTTGTCTCGGCCATCGGCCGCGACCCGGATGTACGATGGCCGAAACCACTAAGGTCAGATCCGGGACAACGGGATCCGGACGTGGTGTGTGAATATCACGGAACCCATGGTCACAAAACTGAGGATTGCCGCCAGTTGAGAAGAGGTAGCCCGGTTATTGAAAAACGGCTACCTCCGAGATCTATTGAGCGAGCGAGCCAAAAATCACTACAAGGAAAAGGAAGCTCATCGAAGGGTCGAACCGGTTAAGCACCAGCATACAATCAACATGATAGTGGGGGGTATTGACATTCCCCGGGGGCCGATAATGAAATGGACCAAGGTCTCTATTGTTCGCGAAAAACGCATCCGAGACCATTCAACCCGGGGCTCTATTTCCTTCGATGACGAAGATGCGGAAGGCATCATTCAACCGCACAATGATGCGCTGGTAATTTCTATACTCATCTTTAAAACTAAGGTTAAACGTATTTTGGTTGACCCAGGTAGCTCGGCCAACATCATCCGATGGAGAGTGGTCGAACAGCTAGGGCTGCTAGATCTTATCGGTGGCTCGGGTACTCAGTGGGTTCAATATGGCTAGCGAAACTACGAATGGGGAGATCTCATTGCCCGTGAACACGGATGGAACCATTCAGAAAACGGTGTTCTATGTGATCGAAGGCGACATGAAGTATAATGCGTTATTGGGCAGGCCTTGGATACATAGCATGAGGGCAGTTCCCTCAACACTGCATCATTTGCTGAAATTTCCCACCCCGGAGGGGGTGAAGAGCATCCGAGGTGAGTAGCCCGCAGCAAAGGAAATGTTCGCAGTAGAGGAGGCAGCGCCCCGGCCCAAGGAGCTGGCTCAGGAAAAGAAGGGTGTAACCGGAGGGGAGGTCCCCAAATAGCAACCAAAGTATACCGGGCCAGATCCAGTGCACGAAGAAGATGACTTCGGGATACCCAGATCCTTTGTCATGCCGAATGACTCGGACGCGACCAAATCAACCGTAGAGGAGCTAGAGCAAATCATCCTGTTCGAGTTCTTACCAGACAGAAATGTATACCTGGGCACGGGTCTTACCCCGGAGCTCAGGCGCAAATTAATTGAGTTTCTTCGAACTAACGTCGCTTGCTTTGCGTGGTCGCATATAGATATAACAGGTATATCACCAGAAATAGCATCACACAAACTCAGCTTGGACAGGAAGTTTTCCCCAGTGAAGCAAAAAAGAAGGCACATGGCGGAACCAAAACACGCCTTCGTGAAAGACGAGGTAACAAAGCTTTTAAAAATAGATTCCATCCGGGAGGTAAAATACCCGGATTGGCTTGCTAACGTGGTGGTGGTGCCCAAAAAAGGTAACAAATTTCGAATATGTGTCGATTATAAGGATTTAAACAAGGCATGCCCGAACGATTCATTCCCATTGCCTCACATCGATAGAATGATCGATACGACGGTCGGACATGAAATGCTAAGTTTTCTCGATGCTTACTCCGGGTACAACCAAATCCGGATGAACCCGGAGGATCAAGAGAAAATGTCCTTCATCACCCGTTATGGGACTTACTGTTATAACGTCCTGCCTTTCGGACTAAAAAATGCCGGTGCAACTTACCAACGCCTAGTTAATGGAATGTTCGAAGAACAAATAGGGAAAACAATGGAAGTTTATGTTGACGATATGGTTGTTAAGTCCCTGGAAACAGAGGACCATTTAAATCATTTGCAGGAAACCTTCGATGTACTCCGCAGATACAACATGAAACTCAACCTGGAGAAATGTGCCTTCGGCGTAAGGTCTGGTAAATTTCTGGGGTTCATGGTGTCAAACCGGGGAATTGAAATCAACCCGGACAAGATCAAGGCCATCGAGAACATCGAGGTCGTGAACAACATAAAGGGGGCACAGAAGCTCACCGGGAGGGTAGCGGCGCTGAGTCGCTTCATATCGAGGTCCTCGGACAAGAGTCATCGTTTCTTCTCTTTGATCCGAAAGAAGAACGACTTCGTTTGGACACCGGAGTGCCAAGAAGCCCTACGAGAGTTGAAGAGGTACTTGTCTAGCCCTCCGTTGCTGCACACACCAAAGGCCGATGAGCCACTTTTCCTCTACCTAGCTGTCTCCGAAATGGCGGTAAGTGGCGTTTTGGTCCGAGAAGAATCAGGTACGCAATTCCCTATCTATTATGTAAGTAGAACTTTGGGTGATGTAGAGACTCGTTACCCCCATTTGGAAAAGTTGGCATTAGCACTGGTAAGCGCTTCCAGAAAGCTCAAACCTTATTTCCAATGCCACCCCATATGTGTAGTAACCACTTACCCTTTAAAAAACATCATGCATAAACCTGAGTTTTCAGGTAGATTAACAAAATGGGCTGTAGAGATTAGCGGTTATGATATCGAGTATAAACCTCGAACGGCCATCAAATCCCAAATCTTGGCCGATTTTGTAGCAGACTTAACCTCGGCTATGGTCCCCGAGGTCGAAAAGGAACTTTTGCTGACCTCGGGAAAGACCACAGGCATTTGGTCTCTACACACGTACGGGGCCTCGAACCTTAGAGGTTCCGGACTAGAGATTGTCCTTAGGACCCCGGCCGGGGATGTCATTCGACAATCCGTTAAAACTGCTAAATTGACTAACAATGAAGCCGAGTATGAGGCTATGATTGCAGGTTTGGAATTGCCTCGAAGCATGGGAGCCGAGATAATCGAGGCAAAGTGCAATTCGCTTTTGGTCGCAAACCAGGTGAACGGCGTGTTCGAAGTAAAGGACGAACGGATGCAGAGGTACCTCGAAAAAACCCAAGTGGTGCTTCATCAGTTTAAAGAATGGACCTTGCAGCACATACCGAGGGAGCAGAACAGTGAGGCCGACGCATTGGCAAATTTGGGATCCTCGATCGAGGGGGAGGAAATTGACCCCGGGGCAATGGTGCACTTATCAAACACGGCCATAGAAAGCGGACACGCCAAAATATACACAATGGGCTTAACTTGGGATTGGCGCAATAAGTACATCGACTACTTGCGTGACGGAAAGCTCCCGAATGACCCGAAGGAATCACGGTCACTACGGACCAAGGCCGCCCGTTTTTGCTTAGTAGACGGCCAATTGTATTGATGCTCTTTCCTCGGCCCCCTGGCTAAGTGTTTGGGCCCCGGAGAAACGGAATACGTGATGAGAGAGGTACACGAAGGAAACTGTGGCAACCACTCCGGTGCGGAAGCTCTATTTCGAAAAATCATCAGGGCCGGTTATTACTGGAATCGGATGGACGAAGACGCTAAAAGTTTTGTCCGAAAATGCGACGGATGTCAGAAGCATGCTCCGATGATTCACCAGCCCGGGGAGTTGCTGCATTCGGTGATCTCACCTTGGCCTTTCATGAAATGGGGAATGGACATTGTGGGTTCGTTACCTCAAGCACCAGGTAAGGCCCGTTTCATTTTGTTTATGACTGACTATTTTTCTAAATGGGTTGAAGCACAGGCCTTCGAAAAGATAAGAGAGAAGGAAGTCATCGACTTCATATGGGATCACATCATCTGCCGTTTCGGCATCCCCTCCGAGATAACTTGTGATAATGGTCCTCAGTTCGTGGGTGGCAAGGTCAACAATTTCCTCGAGGGATTGAAGATCAAGAAAATCGTGTCAACCCCGTATCACCCATGCGCGAACGGACAGGCAGAATCCACGAACAAAACGATAATCCAAAATCTGAGGAAAAGGCTGGAAGCATCGAAGCACCATTGGAGGGAGATATTGCCGGAGGTGTTGTGGGCTTACAGAACCACATCCAGATCGAGCACGGGGGAAACCCCGTTCTCATTGGTTTACGGGGCCGAAGCCCTTATCCCCGTGGAAGTCGGTGAACCGACCCTCCACTTCAGGTATACCACCGGAGAGTCAAACGGGGAGGCCATGGCCGTGAAGCTCGACCTCGCAGATGAACAAAGCGAAAGCGCGTCGGTCCGCATAGCGGCCCAAAAACAGAGGATGGAAAGATACTACAACCGAAGAGCCAACTTTCGGCATTTCCAAGTTGGGGATTTAGTGCTTCGAAAAGTTACCTTGCACACCAAGAACCCCAACGAGGGAAAGCTGGGTCCGAACTGGGAAAGTCCGTACAAGGTAACCGGTATAACGGGCAAAGGATCGTATCAATTGGAGTCCATGGGCGGGCAGCATCTGCGTAACAACTGGAACGTGGCCCATCTAAAGAGATACTACTGCTAAGGTATGGTCTCCCCGTATCCTCTTATTAACTTTTCTCATTTGCAGGAAGTCAAGAGCGGGACATAATTAGAATCTAGATCTGAAAACACGTGTTGCACTCTTTTCCTTAGTACGGTTTTGTCCCAAAATGGGTTTTCCGACAAGGTTTTTAATAAGGCAACGAGTACAACGTGTTACTTAACAAATATGAAGGGCGAGTACCCGGATACCCGGTGTCGCATCCTCCGATTGGGGACATAATAGCACTCACCCGACCTCAGAGATCGAATAAGTGCTAGGGGAGTACTATGCCACACCGAAGACGACCCCGATTAAAGCAGACGGAGAAGCTCAACATTTGCCACGGCAAAACTAAGGCCCGGCCACAGCCTCCGATGTAAGGACCAAACGATCATAATGAATCGTGTCCCATTCAACATTTACCACGGCAAAACTAAGGCCCGGCCACCGGCCATAGCCTCCGATGTATGGACCAAACGATCATAATGAATCGTGTCCCATTCAACATTTGCTACGACAAAACTAAGGCCCGGCCACCGGCCATAACCTCCGATGTAAGGACCAAACGATCATAATGAATCGTGTCCCATTTTTCATTTACTACGGCTAAGGAAGAAAGAGTTAAAATTCTCATATGTACAAACATTTTGCAAACACAAAGTTATCAAAAGTTGAGATAATAGCTTTCAGTTAATTATACCCAGTTGATAACCATCGTATCTCGATACTGCCTCATTCGCATACCCTACGCCGGGTACGTTGGTCGAAATTCGACAAAGGCAACAAGATCACAATGATCCAAGCCAAAATTTGATAAGCCACCGACCCCAAATATCGGATAAGACCTACGGGCACGATGAATTAACGACTACGAGTCGACTTGTCCTAGAACGGACCAACAACTATAGCAAAAGCAGTAAACAAACATTCAAACGAAGAAGCAAGAAAGATGCACCTTTCATTTATACAACGGATGTATCTTACATCAAAAGAAAAAACAAAGTCCTACAAAGGCAAAAAACAAAAAACAAAAAACAGAAAGCAAGGCACAAACCCTATGCTATCCGGCATGACTAGAGGTGGAGGAGTGCTCGGACTCAGTTCGCTCAGAGTCGTCTGACTCAGACCCGAGGGCACGATCGGCTTCTTCCTCCATCCTCTTGGCCTCGAGTATCAGGGCCGGAAGATCATAGAGACCATGCTCGGCTTGCTCGAGGGTGATCCGCCGAGACTTCCACTTCTCATACTCGGCAACAATAGCAGTGTGAGCCTCGGCCGCCTCAACACTTCTCTATGTTTCCTCCAAGTCGGCCTCAGCCTTGGCCAGTTTTGCTTCCAGATCGACCCTGTCCTCCTCAAGGACACTTATCCTGCCAGTGGCTGCCTCCAGCTCGGCCTTAAGGGTGTCGTTGGCGATAATCGCCTCCTCGAGCTCGGTTCTTAGGCCTTTGCATATCCGAGATCGCTCCTCGGCTTTCTCTTCGAACACCCTCCTACGCTCGTTGGACAAAGCGGCCTTGGACTCGAGCTGCCGGTTCCTCTCGGCCAGGCCCGTTGCATCAGCCTTCACTTAGTCCAGCTCCCCCCGGAGTCGGGAAACCGTAGTCTCGAGCTCATCTAGCCTCCAGGAAAACTGGGCTTTATCCCGGCTAAGGCCGATCTTTTCAGCCTCAAGGCTCCGGTTATAATCGGTCATAGCGGCCAGTTCACTCTTCAAGCGACGGTTCTCGTCCTTAGCCGCATCGAGCTCAGGACGGAGGTTGGCCACCACAGCTGCCCGGTTCAACTCTTCCCCCTTCTCCTGAAAAAGATACCGGTATTTCTCCGTTTCTTGACCTTGGGCATCCAGTTGGCCTCGGAGATCATCTATCTCATGTTGGGCATGGATGAAAGCTTCATTAACCAGCACCACACTCTACAGGTGAAACAAGTCAGAAGGCCTAGGCGGAGTAAGGATAAAATCCACAGATAAACCGTACAAGGATGACAGAAGAGCTTACCCGGTTGCTTGCATGCATACCCTCATTAATGAGGCACTACCAAGTGAGCCCGGTGATTTTGCGCTTGTCCGAGTCAGAGATAAGGGGCCGCAAATAGCTCGCTACGCCCACCGGACGCGATAGAAAGCTGCAGTCCTCGGGTACGGTGACTACGACCGATCTGGTTCTCCTTGGCTCCACGCTCGGGGCCGGGAAGATATTTACCAAGCTGTCCCTGGCCCCTGATTCGAGGATCCGGCTGGCCGGCCTCGTGGCCCGAGGAATAGGGAGATGACCAAAGCCCGCTGCTTCGCCGGTAGTAGGGGGGGTGCTCGAGAACATGTCGTCAAAATCGTCCACCCGCAGAGCCGGGGTAGATGAACTTGGAATAGCCTCAATATTTTCGGCAAAGGCCGTGGGCTTCGCAGTTGCAGCAGGCTCATGCTCGGAAGACGAACGGGTGCCTGCGGGGGCTCCGCCCTCCGATACGGGGGCGGTCCTTTTATCGGCTTCAACAGCAGCCGCATCCCCGAACCTTTTCCTTTGCAGAGGAGTGTCTTCCGAAGAGGTTTCACCTGAAATGTCGACAAAGTCAATCGACCGAAGAGGAGCTGGTGAAAGTATTTCTTCTGCACCTGAATGTGGAGCGGGAACCAAGAGACCTTCGCCGATGGAAGGAAGGGGCGGGACGGAGACCGCCTCCTCCGGTATTGGAGCCACGGAGGGAACGGAGCCGACTCTCCGAACAATGATGTCGGGCTCTGTCTCTTCCCTCGAAGGGCGGGCAACACTTCTCGCTTTCTTCCTTTTTGGCGTCTGCCCCTTTTCGGAGGGCCATTTTCTTTTTGCGGCATCGGTGAGGACACGAGAGGAACCCGCTGTGTCAAATTCGGACACCGGTGCTGGAGGGGCGGTCCCCGACTCCGATCTGGGGGCTACCGAGCCCTTAGGCAAACCTAAAAGGACAAGATGTTAGCACAGATCAAAGGACGGAACAAGTAAAGGTTACCGTGATTTTGGGCGATCCATCGGCCACGAGACAGGTGAGCCCATGTCCGGTCGTCATAGGGATGCTGGGCGAGGAGCACAGTGACCCAGTCATTCAGATTCCGGATGACCGGAGGAACGTACCCATTGGCTGGCAAATGTAAGAAAGAAACAGTGAGGAAGCAGAATCAAAATTTGACGAAGCAATACTAAGGCAATTGTTCGAGGCTTCGGACTTACGCTTGTTATTCCACTTCTCCGGGAAAGGCATGTGCTCGGATGGAATTATGTCCTCGGTCTTCACCCGGACGTATCTCTCCAACCATCCCTGGTCTCTGTCTTCATCCATTTTCGAGAAGAATGGATTCCGGCTGCGCTTGGCCAGTTTCATTACGCCGCCTCGGAACAGCCTCGGGGAGTATAGGCGTATCAGATCGCCCAGTGTGAACTCCTTCCCGACGTTGTTGGCCAACAATCGGAGACACGCTACGACCCTCCAAACATTTGGGCCGATCTGAGCCAGCGTGACGCCGTAAGTACGGCACATGTCGAGAATGACTGGATCCATAGGAGGGTCGAGTTTGAGGGTGAAAGGGTACGTGTAAACATACAGAAACCCTTCACAATGGTTGGTAACGGATTCATCTGGTCCGGGGCGAAAATCTGAACCGGACGGGTGTCCCACCCGCAATCGGCCCGGACTATGTCGAGCTTCTCCTCGGTAATAGACGAGGGATACCGCCTTACATCGAACCCCCTGTCTGAAACGGAGGAAGGCTTTTTGACCTCAAGGTCTTTGTTGAAATTAAATTTAGCCGGTATGATATCCGAAGCCGTGGGCTCGAATTTAGCCGGGGACGCAGGCTCGGCTCCCGGGGACGCTACCGGTGGAGCATCATGGGAAGTGGATTCAGACATCTTGGGAATATGAAAGGAAGAGGGTCGAAGAGAGGAATTTAAGAAGAACAAAGGAACTGATGGTTCGAGAAGAGGCAAAGTGTAAAACGGCGACGCTTGAGCAAAGAATATTCGACAGCAGTGGTGTCAAAGTTGGTTCTTTCGCACACAATATGAAGCAATAAATCAATAGGGAGACCAAATATGGAGTTGATTGTGTGTGGTGCAAGTGGAAAAAACGCAGAAATGAAGTGAAGTTGGAGAGGATGCAGAGCGTGAAAATGGTAAAATGAAGGGGTGAAGGGCCTTATATAGGCATGGAAGAGGAACGGTTACCGAGGACGACTAATCAGACGGCGCCACGTATCCCCATCATTAATACGAAGCGACTCGAAACAACGTGAAAAAGGCGGTTGACAGAAGTGGACCACCATGTGCGAGACACGTGGCCGATAAAAGGGGATGCGTTACGCAACCGTTCCCGCCAAAATACGAAGATAACGCCGGGCTGACAGAACCACCGGTTTGGGAGTTTAACCACTCCCCGTTACTCCGACAGATCGGAGATCCGGGAAGTGTGGGGGCTATCTGTATACGGTAGAAACCGGATATGAGGCGAACCGGTAGAACGAGGAACCAGAGGAAGGAATGAGAATGTGAGGGGTACTATTCGCCCTTGACCGGGGTAATGCTTGGGCCGGTGCTGGGCAAGGGCACCGACAGGTCTGCCTTCGACGTTGTCGTAGTGGCCAAGCCCGGTGACCCGAGCATCCAAGCCCGATGACCCGAGCATTCATGGTCGTTTGTCCGAGTAGCCGTTGGTCCGTGTGGCCGTTGCATGCGGGCCACGCGCCAGTAGCGTCCTGCCACAGTCAACTACCTACCATGCGTGTGTCAAACGGCGCCGTCAGTCTAATCCCACCAAATCCGTGCAGAGCTGTCCTTGTTATTATTATTTTATTATTTCCCATTGTATGAGACCCATGGAGGTGACACTATAAATAGGGCATATCCTCCTCCTTTGGGGGGGGGGGGGGGGGGTTGGCTCCTTTACTTTCCAAGAACATTTATAATAAAAGAGTTCATACATACAATCTCTCTTTCAATATCTAATTCGGCCAGGGTAATCTCTCTTTCAACATCTGATTCGGCCAGGGCCGTTTATTTATATTTATGTTATGTTTATTCCATCAATTATCCCACATTGTTTATGAGCGTTCGTATTCATAGCGAATCGCCATCATTAGCCATTTTATTGAGGAACTCCCACCTATACATTTTCCCTATCTAACATACATCAAGATCCAAGCACATATCCTATACCCACATACAAATTTAATTGATTATCTGATTCCGGGGTAAACAGGCTTCTCCTAGCATTATGGTCACTCGTTTTAGCTCAATCCCTGGCTCGTCTGAGTCTTTCTCGTTTGCACCCATGAACCCCTATTTTTCTCACAACCTAAACACATTTCTAAATTCCATCATTCATGTTCCCTTGACTGCTTCCAGGCCCTTCCCCACTGGTGGGCATTGTACAAACCCTCCCTTGTCCAAGTTAACCAACCCAAACCTTTGGTACACACATTCCTTTTTCCATCACAGAGACTTATACACCCACTTTAGGTCGTATTCTTAGCCAACCCATACATAATTTACCCACTCACACGGCTACTATTCCATTGGGTTCAAACCCCACAAATCAGCCAACTTACATGTCCATTTACACCAATCAACACCCAATGACCACAACCCAAATACCCCACTTCATGGATCAATCTCTTCCAACCTTATCACAATCCGATTTGATCTCCCAAAACCTTCGATTCTTGAAAGCCAAGTAGATTTTCCAGAATTTGACGAAAAGAATTTTAGGGGTTGGATAAGACTTTGTGAGTATTATTTTAATTATTATCAAGTTCTCGATGTTGTAAAAATGACTTACGTGGCCGTTAGTGTTAAAAACAAATTCGATAGTTTGTTTGATTCCTACGTCATTGACCATGGTGGTTGGATCTCATGGAATCAATTTTGTTTGGATTCTTGTGAGTGATACGATTGTATGGGGCCATTAGATGTTCTGTTGCTTTTAGTAGATTGCAACGAGGGGCCGATGTGTCTGGTTATCAAAAAGTTTTGAAGACCTCACATGTAGAGTTCAGGTCGTATGGCCTCATTTGGATTACTTCTACTTGTTTTGTTGGTGGGTTGAAGAGGAAATAGGCCCAATGGTGAAAGGAGTGAACCCACAAACTCTAGTAGCAACATACAATATGGCTAAATTGTATGAACAATCACAAAATGCCCAACTTAAAAACTCCACACCCAAATTTTCAAAGCCTTTTAATCCAAGTCTCAGATCCCAAGCCCAGACAAATACCACAAATCTCATAAGCCAACATTTCCACCTAAGCACAATACCCAAAAATCCGGCATTAAAACATTGCGTGAAAGAAATCTTTGTTATCGATGCCATGAAAAATATTCAGGCCACCAATGCAAATCAAAAGTCCTACATGCCACGGAAGGACAAGAGGAAGCAGTGGAAGGTGTGGTGGAGGAACCAAATGAAGAAACTGAGGGGATGGAGGAGGTGGACAATGCTGAGGTTTCTCTAAATGTGTTATTGGGTCTGCACAGTGCTTCATCCGGATGGGTCAAGAAACAACCAATCATGGTCTTTATCGATAGTGGGTTAGACAGTGTTTGTGCATTAATACAACACTGTATTATAACTTCCACAGCACTACTCTGAAACTGTACCAACAGTCGTTTTTCCTTCCACTACTCAGTCGTACTCTATAGCAGCCAGGCGCTTCTTTTTGTCTCAATCAAACTCTCAAATCCCTTCCCATCCTTTTCAATTCTCTTCTTTTCTTCACTTCCTCTCTGCCATTGAGTTTTTTCTTTCTCTTCTCAGGCGACGAGAACTATTTGGATTGGAGTCTCTCTTTCTTTGTTTTTTCGCAGTTGGAAGAACATTTGTAACCCATATATAGTATTTCTCCATTTTATTTGTGTTTATGGTTATGCATCTGTAGTATGTACATAAGTCATATTCATATTTCAGATTTTCATTGTTGTTTAGTGTTCTCATACATCTACGTGTTACATAAAAATTATTTTTCCAGGAAGAAAAAGTACGGGTGTTTAGGGTCTACATTTTTTTTAAAAATTATTTTATTACATAGGGGAAGGGGAAATTCATGAGGGGATCGAACCCTTACCAACAAGGTGAAAGTTCAGATAGTCAACCAATTGAGTTACTGGATCCTGCAGGTCTACATTTTCACTTTTTGGTTTCCAAGATTTTTTTTTACTTTGGTGGTCTTCATCTATAGTTTGTACATATGCATAATGCTTTTACTTTCACTGCCTAGGCGTGTATTTCAACAATGTTTTCTACCCACAATAATTGACTATTTACTCTCTGTTTTCAAGTAAAGTCTGGCATTGGATTTTTTCTTCATGTTCTAAAGTTGAAACAAAATCTATAAGTAGACAAGAAACCTCCTAAAATACGCTCAAGGTGACATTAGTTGAATTCTTCTAATCATCTAACTCCGTTCTTTTCTTCCTTCTTCCTTCTTCTCCTTAGCAGCAGGTGCAACACCATCAACAAGTACTTTGTCAACTTTTCTCTACCAACAGTAATCAGCTCGGTGATATCTTTTCCTACTCTCTCTACGGTAATGGGTGATGTCGAAGATGAATTAAAAGATCTTCAAAATTTACAAGACACTTTACCTCTGTCACGGTTAGTAAATGGATTTATAGAATAGAATATAAAATTAAGAGAAGATGTTTCAGTTGCCAGCCTCAATCTAACCAAATGGGGGAAAACGCAAGGATATATATTAGATATGCATGACGTGCAGAATCTTGAGTCAAATCAGTAGCAAGACCTGTAATACGGTAAGTATGACTTCATGGCTCCTATTGTGTTGCACACAAAACCTCATAGTATTTCTTTTTTCAGAGGGGACAAAACAGTTACTCTAATTGGTTGTGATGTTTCTGGTCCCAGTGAAACAAGTGACGTTAAGGCCATAGAAAAGTTATTAAGAATGAGTCAGAGTACTATGTCAGCCCATTTGACTAGTATGATTAGTGTTCCTCCAGGGAATGGGCTGTCTGAACAAGTCTAAAATCCATTGGATCAATATGTGGATATCTTTAACGAGACCACAAGCCTTCCACCCAATAGACAGTATGACCATGCTATTGATTTGCTTCCACGGTCCAAACCTGTCAATCTATGGCCCTACAGATATTCATTTGAATAGAAGAACACCATCGAGTGAATGGTGAAAGAAATGGTTGAAGAATTGCAACTAGCACTTCTTCCTTTGCTTCCTCAATTATCCTGGTAAAGAAGAAAGATGCAACATGGTGGTTATGTCTAGGTTATTGAAAGTTGAAAATGATATTATAATTAAAAATAAATACCCAATTCCAGTCGTGAAGGACCTACTGTACGACCTTCATGGAGCACAATTTTTCTCTAAATTGGACTTAAGGTCGAGATACCACCAAATACAAATGAGGCCTGGTGATGAATTCAAAATAGCCTTTCATACACATTATGGGCTTTGCGAATTCAAGGTAATGCCTTTTGGGATTAATGCACCAGCCACCTTTCAATCCTTAATGTATGAAGTTTTTAGTCCATATTTGAGAAAATTCGTCATAGTCGTTTTTTATGATATTATCATTTATAGTGTTACATTACAAGATCATTTACGACATTTAGAAGTAGTTTTCAATGTGCTGAAAACAAATCAATTATTTGTCAAAAGGTCAAAATGTAGTATTGTTGAGGCCCAAGTGGAGTATTTGGGCCACAACATTTCAGGGCAAGGTGTGAGTACTGATTATTCAAAGTGGAAGCAATGGTGAATTGGTCATACCCAAAGACTATCAAGGAATTGTGTGGTTTCCTAGGTCCCATGAGCTACTCTAGGCGATTTATTAAAGGATTTGCTATTATTGCCAAACCATTGATAGAGTTGCTTAAAAAGGGTGCTTTTAGCTGGATTGAGTAAGCTGTCTTGGCATTTGATGAGCTTAATAATGCTATGATACGAGCTCTGATACTAGATCTACCCGATTTTTTTAATACCTTTTGTGGTCGAAGTTGATACTGGTGGAACTGGGGTCAGGGCTGTTTTGATGCAAAGTCACAGGGCAATTGCGTTTCTAAGCCAAGCCTCAATCCTACACATTTGGATTTGTCTACATATGAGAAAGAATTAATTGCTCTATTTTTTACTGTAGAAAAATAGAGGCACTACTTACAGCCCAATCACTTTATCAGATGACTTCAGCTTGAAGTTCCTAAGGGACCAAAGAATCACCATAGCCCTTCAACACATGCATTTCTAAGTTGATGGGCTTGCGTTATGAAATACGCTATCACAAAGGAGTTGAAAATGTGGTCGCAGATGACTTATGCAGAAGGTTTGAATCCAGTGAAAAATGCAATGGTTTAATAGCTATTTGATGTGTCGTGAATTTCGGCACATTTTATGCCTTTGTAACTAGAAATGATGCTTGTTTTTAAGTGTTGTTACATTGTTTCTTATGTTATTTTTGTGTTTTATAGGATTGGTTGACTAAGGATCGGAAATGAGATGAAACGCTGGAAAACGGACAAATTGGAGCTAAATGACGGTCTGTAACTCATGTTACGGACCGTAACAGGATCCGTAACTCATGTTACGGTTCGTACCATTGAACCATAACAGGGCCTAAATTTCCAGAAAGTTTTCAATGAAACCATCAGTGTTACGGTGTAGTGTTACGGTCTGTAACATATCACCGTAACATCAGCCAAATTTCCAGAGAGTTGCCAAGTAAAGTGTTACACCTCGGAAATTTTCCGTTGGTACGCAAGTAAATGAACTAATGATGTGTGCGAGGAGTGCGAGTGTATAATGTTTCATGGGAAATGTATGTAAAGGGATGTGGATGCTTAGAATGAAAAGTCGAGAAATGAGAAAATTTGAAAGTTGGCAAAACTGCCCAGTGGTCGTATAGTGCAAAATACGGACCGTAAAATGCAATACGGTCCGTAAACTTGACGTCGTAAACTGGCATGTCCAACTTCAACTTTCTGCCAGCTGAGGAAATGGCTAAAATAGGACCTGGTGGACGGACCGTAAAGTGATTTACGGCCCGTAAACCATGGTCCTAAATCACCATGCATGCAGGCCAAAGTTTCTGGTTCTACTTAAGCTTAAAAACGACCACGAGGGACGGTCCGTAAACTGAAATACGGACCGTAAACCTCCATGGACGACCACTGTTCACCCAGCACAGATTTTTCAATTCATTAAATATGAGGATCAAGACTTGTCTTATTTCATTTACAACATTACACCACTTCTCTCTACATTTATTATATGCGTTTCCAAGGATTATAAGTCATCCATAACATTAAGACAAGTGAATCAAGGATAAGGGAGTCATCAAGGATCATCCAAGTCAAAAAATCCAAATGGAGAAAAACTAGGGTTTTGCTCAAAGAAGAGTATTATCAACCAAAGCTTGTTCCTACAACTTCTAAGGTAAGATTCATGATTTTTACAAGATGTTTAAGGTATTGAAGAATTAAAATACATGGATTGTAGAAAATGTGGTCAACTAGGTCATGAATGATGAATAGTGACATTTTGAGAAATAGTTTGAATTGAGATATGAATGTTGTTGTGTTGTGATATGAATGTGTTATAAATGGTATTAAGATCATGAACTAAACACTTTAGACGAATGGACGAAGATGGGTGTTATGACCATGAATGTGGGTGGATTAGAGGCAAATTGAGGAATCTAGATAATGTGGATAATGTGAATGACTAATGGATATGTATATGATTATGTATAAAGTATGTATACGATTACGTAACGCGCGCACACCTCTGCAGAGGGTACGGATAACCCTGATGCCTTGGTAGGGCCAGGTATGTATGACCTTGAGCCTTGGTTGGCCAAGTATGTATAAGACACCGATCCTATGAGGTCGGGTATGCTATGTAAATGCTATGTATATGAAATGACTATGTATATAATATGAATATGAATGTGAAAAGACTATGTATAGGAATACGAATAAGGACGTGTATACGAATATGAGCACAAGTATGGTACGAGTATTATTATGGGGTACGAACGACGATGTACGCAAGTAAGCGACATGATGATGATATTACTGTCTCCCCTCCTATGCTATCCTCATATGATATCTATTATGCTTCTATATTGATGTTGATCATGCTTTACATACTCAGTACATTCTTCGTACTGACGTCCTTTTGTTTGTGGACGCTGCATCATGCCCGCAGGTGCACAGGGAGACAGATTTGATCCTTAGCTGCCTATTCGGAGATTTCATAGAGAGCTCCATTTCCCTCGGAGCCATATCTTTTGGGTACTCATTCTTTTGTGTATATAATTATGGGCATAGCGGGGTCCTGTCCCGCTAATGTGATATGTTATACTCTTAGAGGCTCGTAGACATGTGTGTGTGTGTGGGTAGATGTGTTTTGCCTTGTCGGCCTATGTGTTGTATATCATTTTGTCGGCCACGTTAGCCCATGTATATTGATGTGGCATGAATGCCTATGATGATATAAATGTGCGGTTGTCCATATGGGACTAGTTGACGAACGAATGGAAATGCATGTATGATTATGTGGATCACCTAGATGTAAGTATAAGAGTAAGCTAAGAGGGTGCTCGGGTGGGTTAGCACCGGGAGCTCGTCGCGGCCCCGAGTCGGGTCGTGACAAAAGTGGTATCAAAGCAGTTCAGTCTTAGGATGTGTCTACGAGCCGTGTCTAGTAGAGTCTTGGTTATGGGTGCGTTGCGCGCCACACTTATAAACGAGAAGCTGTAGACATTTTAGGAATATATGACCTTCTTTCTTCATAAGAATCGTGCGATAGAGCTATGATGTAAGAAATTCTTGTTTCCTAAATCGTGTGTTGTGTATTTCAGAGATGCCTAAAAAGAAAAAGGCTACAGCAGCCCAAAAGGGCAAGACGGTGGCAGAAAAGCGGGCTGAGAGAGCACCGCCACCGGTAGTAGAGGAAGATGAGTCCCAGAGTGCGGCTCAATCTCAGTCCTCCCAGACAGTGCCTATTACTGAGGAGCACGTGGGAGCCTCAGCCCCAGCTCCATCTCCTCCACCGAATGCTTCGGGCCAAGACGTAAGAGAGGCCATTAATTTGTTGACTTAGTTGGTTGCAGCCCAGACTCAGAGGCCAAGCGCATGGCAAGGTGACATGACTGTTAGTGCAAGGGCCCGTGACTTCATTGCTTTGAAACCCCCGGAATTCTTTGGGTCGAAACTGGAGGAGGATCCCCAGGACTTTATTGATGGTATGCTAAGGACGCTCCGGTTGATACATGCTTCAGACATAGAATCGGTGGAGCTAGCGTCATATAGATTGAGGGATGTCTCAATCCAGTGGTATACGGTTTGGATGGCTTCGCGAGGAGCCAATGCACCTCCACCGGTATGGCAAGAGTTTGTGGATGCTTTTCTCCGTCATTATATGCCTCCGGAAGTTCGGCGAGTTAGGGCCGATAAATTCTTGAATTTGAGGCAAGGTAGCATGAGTGCTACAGAGTATAGTCTCCGCTTCAATTCCTTGGCTAGGTATGCTTCGGCCATGGTAGCGGATATGGGCGATCGGGTGCACCGGTTTGTGAAAGGCCTAGGGCCACACTTGATGGATAAATGCTTAACTGCGTCCCTTCAGGATGGCATGGATATTGCACGCATTCAGGCACATGCTCAGGAGTTAGAGGAACACCTACAACAGCGGAGAAATGAACGTGAGCAAGATAGGGGCCATAACAAGAGGGCCAGACCTTCGGGTTCGAGGGGCGAGTCCAGGGGCGGACACAGACAGCAGTTTCCCAGCCATTCAGGCTATTCTATGACCATTACACCTCCACAGTTCACGGGGTAGAGATTTGACAGATCTACTCGTTCCGAGCCGAGTCAGGGTTATTCGGGGTCTCAGTTTAGAGGTGATTCAGGCCAGCCAAGGCCACCCGTACCACGATGTTCTCATTGTGGAAAGTTGCATTGGGGTCAGTGCCGATCAGGTTCAGACGCTTGCTATTCATGTGGTCGGCCAGGCCATATTATGCGTGATTGCCCCTTAGTACAGGGTAGAGGTAGGACCCAGCCATCAGGGTCGGTAGCCAGATCTTCGGCATCTGTACGCCCTACGGGGCCAGGTTCACATGCGCCAGTCGGCCATGGTAGGGGTAGAGGCAGAGCTCCCAGTACTAGTGGTCCTCAGCACCGTATTTATGCTTTGGCTGGACGCCAAGATCTTGAGTCTTCTCCTGATGTGGTCACAGGTATATTATCGGTATTTTCTCATGATGTATATGCTTTGATTGATCCGGGCTCCACATTATCATATGTTACTCCATATATTGTGGGTCGATTTATAATTGATCCGGAGTCTATCAAACCTTTTGAGGTGTCTACACCCGTTGGTGAATCGGTAATAGCTAGCCGAGTATATACGAATTGTGTGATTGTGATTTGTGATCGTCGTACCATGATTGATTTGCATGAGCTAGAAATGGTAGATTTTGACATTATTATGGGCATGGATTGGTTGGTTTCTTGTTATGCCAATGTTGATTGCCGAATGAAGATGGTTCGTTTCCAGTTTCCGGGAGAACCAGTCTTAGAATGGAAAGGGAATGCGGCATCACCAAAAGGTAGGTTTATTTCCCATCTAAAGGCAAGGAAGATGATCACGAAAGGGTGTATTTATCACCTAGTGCGAGTTCAAGATGTAGAAGCTGAGTCGCCGACTCTTCAGTCAGTTCCGGTAGTGAACGACTTTCCGGATGTGTTCCCGGAAGATCTTCCAGGCCTTCCTCCCGAGCGAGAGATAGATTTTGCGATTGATGTGTTGCCAGACACTAAACCCATATCTATTCCTCCCTATAGGATGGCACCCGCAGAGTTGAAAGAGTTGAAGGATCAATTAAAAGACTTGTTTGAAAAAGGCTTCATTAGGCCTAGTTCATCCCCGTGGGGAGCACCCGTATTGTTCGTCCGGAAGAAGGATGGCTCCTTGAGAATGTGCATTGATTATCGGCAATTGAATAAAGTGATGATTAAGAACAAGTATCCCCTCCCGAGTATTGATGATTTATTTGATCAGTTGCAAGGTGCCAAATGGTTTTCAAAGATTGATTTGAGGTCCGGGTATCACCAAGTAAGAGTTAGGGAGAAAGATATCCCTAAGACAGCTTTCAGAACAAGATACGGTCATTTTGAGTTCCGAGTGATGTCGTTTGGGCTAACTAATGCACCGGCAGTGTTTATGGACTTAATGAACAATGTATTCAGGCCTTTTCTGGATCTATTTGTGATTGTATTCATCGATGATATCCTAGTGTATTCTAGATCCGAGGCAGAACATGCGGATCACTTGCGTGTTGTCCTTGGAGTTCTTCGAACCCGAGAGATATTCGCGAAGTTTTCCAAATGTGAGTTTTGGTTGAACTCAGTGGCATTTCTGGGCCACATTGTTGTAGCTGACGGTATTCGAGTGGATAGCCAAAAGATTGAGGCAGTGAAGACTTGGCCAAGGCCCACGACCCCTACGGAGGTTCATAGCTTTTTGGGTTTAGCAGGCTATTACAGAAGATTTGTTGAGGGTTTCTCTTCTATTTCTGCACCGCTCACCAAGTTGACTCAGAAGTCAGCTAAGTTTCAATGGACAGATGCTTGCGAGCATAGTTTCCAAGAGTTGAAAGGCCGACTGACTTCATCCCCAGTCTTGACACTTCCAGAGGGATTGGAAGGATATGTTATTTATTGTGATGCTTCGAGCGTCGGGCTAGGCTGTGTATTGATGCAAAATGGTAAGGTGATTGCGTATGCTTCTAGACATTTACGGAAACATGAGCAGAATTATCCTACCCATGACTTAGAATTGGCCGCGGTGGTCCATGCTTTAAAGATATGGAGACATTACTTATATGGCGTCCACTTGGATATTTATACAGATCATAAGAGTCTCCAATACATCTTCAAGCAGAAAGAGTTGAATTTGCGGCAACGACGATGGCTAGAGTTGCTAAAAGATTATGATGTTGAAATCCTGTACCACCCCGGAAAGGCAAATGTTGTGGCTGGTGGTCTTAGCCGTAGGTCGATGGGAAGTCTAAGTGAGGTACGACCAGAAAAGAAAGAGATGGCCTGTGATCTTCAGCAGTTAGCTAGCCTAGGAGTCCGAGTGGTGGACTCAGGTAGTAGTGGAGCTATTATTCAGAATTCAGCAGTTTTATCGTTAGTAGCGAAAGTAAAAGAGCGACAATTTGAGGATCCCATGCTAATGCAGTACAGAGATACACTCCCTCAGAAGGAGGGGTCATCATTTGACACTTCGGAAGACGGAGTTCTCCGATGTCGAGGCAGGTTATGTGTTCCCGATGTGGCAGGTCTACGCCACCAGATTTTGAGAGAAGCTCATTGTTCCCGTTACTCCGTTCACCCTGGATCGACGAAAATGTATCATGATCTTAAGACTATATATTGGTGGAATGGGATGAAAAAAGACGTAGCAGAATTCGTAGCTCAGTGTCCTAATTTCCAACAAGTGAAGATAGAACACCAAAAGTCGGGTGGCTTATTGCAAGCTATAGAAATCCCAACTTGGAAGTGGGAAGTGATTAATATGGATTTCATTACAGGGTTACCCCGTTCTCGACGTAAATATGATTCTATACGGGTGATCGTGGATAGGCTCACAAAGTCAGCGCATTTCTTACCAGTCAGAACGACCTATGTGGCAGAAGATTATGCCAAGCTTTATCTTAAAGAGATAATGAGATTCCATGGCGTTCCGGTATCTATTATCTCCGATAGAGGGACTCAGTTTACAGCCAAGTTTTGGGGGTCCTTCCAAGAAGGTTTAGGGACCCAAGTGCGCCTTAGCACGGCATTTCACCCCCAAACTGATGGGCAAGCTGAACGTACTATTCAGACTCTTGAAGATATGTTACGGGCATGTATGATAGATTTTGGAGGAAATTGGGATGACCATTTGTCACTCATTGAGTTTGCTTACAATAACAGTTACCATTCTAGCATTCAAATGGCACCGTATGAAGCTCTATATGGGCGAAAGTGTAGATCCCCAATTGGGTGGTTTGAAATCGGAGAAGCCAAGTTGATAGGGCCATATTTGGTCCAGCAAGCAATAGAGAAAGTCAAGCTTATACAAGATCGATTGTTAGCGGCTCAAAGTCGCCAGAAGTCCTATGTAGATAATCGTCGAAGGGACTTAGAGTTCCAAGTTAAGGATTGGGTATTCTTGAAAGTGTCGCCAATGAAAGGCGTTATGAGATTTGGCAAAAAGGGGAAGCTCAGTCCCTGATATATCGGACCCTATGAGATTATACGCAAAATAGGCAAAGTGGCCTATGAGCTAGATCTACCTCCAGATTTGGAGTCAGTCCATCCAGTATTTCATGTCTCGATACTTCGAAAGTGTGTTGGAGATCCTACGAGGATCGTTCCAGTGAATGATATTCAAGTGATAGAAAAGTTAACTTATGATGAAATACCCAATGCCATATTAGATAGGCAAGTACGGAGGCTTAGAAACAAAGAAGTGGCCTCAATTAAAGTTCTGTGGAGAGATAACAATCGAGAGGAAATGACATGGGAAGCGGAAGAGAATATGCGATCCAAATACCCACATTTATTTCGGCCCTTGGAAGAAGTCCAAGATGAGACGTCAAAATCATAAGGTATGCATGTTTTCCCTTTTATACATTCAGGTCGTGTGTGGCCAAAATTCTAGTGTTGTTGTATTATTGCCCTATGAGGCATTGTTATTGTGCGTTGTTGTGACAGGGTGGTAGTGCCACATTACAGAGGAAACTCTGGCGAAATTTTTATAGAATTCCCCAAGCCTTTAACATTCGAGGACGAATGTTCCTAAGGGGGGTTGAATGTTACACCTCGGAAATTTTTCGTTGGTACGCAAGTAAATGAACTAATGATGTGTGCGAGGAGTGCGAGTGTATAATGTTTCATGGGAAATATATGTAAAGGGATGTGGATGATTAGAATGAAAAGTCGAGAAATGAGAAAAATTGAAAGTTGGCAAAACTGCACAGTGGTCGTATAGTGCAAAATACGGACCGTAAAGTGCAATACGGTCCGTAAACTTGACGTCGTAAACTGGCATGTGCAACTTCAACTTTCTGCCAGCTGAGGAAATGGCTAAAATAGGACCTGGTGGACGGACCGTAAAGTGATTTACGGCCCGTAAACCATGGTCGTAAATCACCATGCATGCAGGCCAAAGTTTCTGGTTCTGCTTAAGCTTAAAAACGACCACGAGGGACGGTCCGTAAACTGAAATACGGACCGTAAACCTCCATGGACGACCACTGTTCACCCAGCACAGATTTTTCAATTCATTAAATATGAGGATCAAGACTTGTCTTATTTCATTTACAACATTACACCACTTCTCTCTAGAACTTCTCTCTACATTTGTTATATGAGTTTCCAAGGATTATAAGTCATCCATAACATTAAGACAAGTGAATCAAGGATAAGGGAGTCATCAAGGATCATCCAAGTCAAGAAATCCAAATGGAGAAAAACTAGGGTTTTGCTCAAAGAAGAGTATTATCAACCAAAGCTTGTTCCTACAACTTCTAAGGTAAGATTCATGATTTTTACAAGATGTTTAAGGTATTGAAGAATTAAAATACATGGATTGTAGAAAATGTGGTCAACTAGGTCATGAATGATGAATAGTGACATTTTGAGAAATAGTTTGAATTGAGATATGAATGTTATTGTGTTGTGATATGAATGTGTTATAAATGGTATTAAGATCATGAACTAAACACTTTATACGAATGGACGAAGATGGGTGTTATGACCATGAATGTGGGTGGATTAGAGGCAAATTGATGAATCTAGATAATGTGGATAATGTGAATGACTAATGGCTATTGTTATGATATTAATGAAGGTATAAACGCTAGCATTGGAAGGGAACGTGCAAGTGTAAAATAGTTTGACGGAAAGGTATGTAAGGATAACCTTTCTTTCATAAGGCATGGTTCTTGGCCAAATTCCTAAATTCCTCATATGAGTATGTCGTCTCCACATGGTTGGCATTCCGAGCTCAAAAGCTCACGACCCTTGATATGTACTATGATTTTACTATGTTCCTCGCTTGACGAGTAAGTCCATAATGTAGATGTAACGATAGTGATGAGGATAGAAATGATGATGAGAGTAAAATGAGATTAAAGATGCTTACGAGCTATGATGTATGTATATGTGCCTATGAAGGGCTATAATGATACCCCGAGCTTATAACGCCGGGTAGGATATATATATATATATATATATATATATGTATATGATTATGTATAAAGTATGTATACGATTACGTAACGCGCGCACACCTCTGCAGAGGGTACGGATAACCCTGATGCCCTGGTAGGGCCAAGTATGCATGACCTTGAGCCTTGGTTGGCCAAGTATGTATAAGACACCGATCCTATGAGGTCGGGTATGCTATGTAAATGCTATGTATATGAAATGACTATGTATATAATATGAATATGAATGTGAAAAGACTATGTATAGGAATACGAATAAGGACATGTATACGAATATGAGCACAAGTATGGTACGAGTATTATTATGGGGTACGAACGACGATGTACGCAAGTAAGCGACATGATGATGATATTACTGTCTCCCCTCCTATGCTATCCTCATATGATATCTATTATGCTTCTATATTGATGTTGATCATGCTTTACATACTCAGTACATTCTTCGTACTGACGTCCTTTTGTTTGTGGACGCTGCGTCATGCCCGCAGGTGCACAGGGAGACAGATTTGATCCTTAGCTGCCTATTCGGAGATTTCATAGAGAGCTCCATTTCCCTCGGAGCGATATCTTTTGGGTACACATTCTTTTGTGTATATAATTATGGGCATAGCGGGGTCCTCTCCCGCTGATGTGATATGTTATACTCTTAGAGGCTCGTAGACATGTGTGTGTGTGGGTAGATGTGTTTGGCCTTGTCGGCCTATGTGTTGTATATCATTTTGTCAGCCACGTTGGCCCATGTATATTGATGTGGCATGAATGCCTATGATGATATAAATGTGCGGTTGTCCATATGGGAATAGTTGACGAACGAATGGAAATGCATGTATGATTATGTGGATCACCTAGATGTAAGTATAAGAGTAAGCTAAGAGGGTGCTCGGGTGGGTTAGAACCGGGTGCTCGTCGCGGCCCCTAGTCGGGTCGTGACATAAAGTCACAAGTTACGCCTCAGAAGGACGGACCGTAACACAGGTTACGGTCCGTCGCATGGTGGCCGTAACATCAAAGCTGACAAATGACGAACTGAAGGACTGACCGTAACACAGGTTACGGTCCGTAACGATGCGGCGTAAGGGCATTTTTGTCCAGAAACTTGGCGCGATTTTTGGCTCTATAAATACTTAATGTAGGGTTTTAATTCATTATTCAGATTTCTTTTGGAGTCACAAACCCTAGGTCTTTAATCTTAGAGGTGGTTGGAACATTTAAGACAACAACTTCACTCTCATTCCATCTTGTAATTGCATTGTAAGTTCATTATGTTTACTTGTAAGTTTTCTTTGTTATCCAAAATTATGAGTAGCTAATTTTAAAGCTAAGGTTATGGAACTCATGATGGATATTATGTGAATGGGTTTCTATTATTGATATATGCATAATGGTTGTTGGTATTCATTCATTTTTTGTGATTTAGCGTTGGGTGATGATTGCAAGCATTATCCTAAGCCATTATATTAACTGTTCTTGGGAAAGAAAGTTAGTATTGGTAAAATTGAATGACAATGACTCGAGGCGTTAACCCTCGCTTAATAGACTAACTTAGGGATGAGAACAAGTCTAAATTGGCATTTTTATTCATTCTTCGATTGCAACTCTTTTACATTCAGAAGAATCATAAAGAGGAAATACGACTTAACTGTTGGAAGACATTAAGAAGTTCTTAAGAGACCAAGTGCATATTCATAGAACAACCATTAGAAGTAAATCACATTGAAACCTGAAGCATAATATCTAATCAAATTGGGGAACACAACCTTAGTCTCTCTCTCGCATTAATTACATTTTAAGTCAAAGTATTCAATTACATTATTCAACAATCAATTCAAACTATCCGGAATAGGATTAAAGCCTTTAAAGACTAGTATCGCATACGATTAGTATCTTTTTCTCTCCATATTCCCTGTGGGATTCGACCTCAACCTTGTTGGGTTACTATATTTGACAACGTCCGCTTTACGCCATTAATAGGTGTAATTTGAGCGTATCAAATTTTGGCGCCATTGCCGGGGACTACGGTTGAGAAATTACTGATTGTTGTGTACTCTTCTTTAAAACTTTTTCTATTCAATCACACCTTGTTTGCTGTTGTAGTGAACCAGGTGAACATGGCAGGAAGACACAATCGCAATCAAGGAAACCAAGGGGGAATCCAAGTGAACCATCCTGCACCAGAAGAAGATGATGATGAGAATGTATTTGCGGAATTCATCGACGAAGTTGATTATGCTTCTGCTGTAGTTCCTCCTAGAACGGGAAATGCTAATTTTAAAATTGATAGTTCTATCTATCAACTATTGAAACTTGAAGGCTATTTCCGAAATTCTTCGGAGGATTGTCCACTTCGACACCTGAAGAATTTCGTGCATGTATGTTCTCAACAATCTCAAGGTGTTGTTCCTGTTGATGCACTGCGGTTACGGGTTTTCAAATATTCCTTGGTTGGCCAAGCAAGGGAATGGTACGAAAAGCTCCCCAGCAATACTATTCATACCTGGAACGAGTTAGCCAATATATTCTTGAAAAAGTGGTTTCCACCAAGCAAAAAGGCTGAGCTTAGGGACAAGATCTTTGAGTTCAAACAACTTCCGGGGGAACAATTATATGCAGCATGGGAGCGTTTCAAATATTATCTAGCTCAATCTCCGACTCATGGATTTTCGGATGCTATCCTCACCGAGAAATTCTACAAGGGGTTAGATACCATGAATCAAATTGCTGTCAACACTGCAGCTGGGGGATGCTTCATGGACAAATCATTTGTCAACATCACCAGGTTGCTCGACAAGCTTACTACCCACAACCAAGCTTGGCATTCTAGTGATAGTGAAATCCTATCTTATGGTAGTCCCTCTGCTGCCGCAGTGGCCAAAGAAAATCATGAGCGAGATCATGCTTTTGCTCAATTGCAAACCACCGTGGATTTATTATCGAAGAGGCTTATGGAGAAAGAAGCCAAAAGTGTGAATGTTATCGAGGAGATGCCACCTCATGCTCCCATAATGTACCAAGTCTCGGAGGAAGCTTATCTAGAGGGGCAACCATAATGTGAGGATGCAAATTATATCGATCACAATCAAGGGAGTTATCAAAAGCCATGGAGACCACAACAACAAAGCAATCAATATGGTAGAAATGAATATAGTGGTTCGGACAGAAGGGATTACAACAACAACAACAACTATGGTAATCAGAATTCCAATGCCTATGTTCCACCAAAGGGCCGTACGTCTAACTCTCAGAATTGGCGAGAAAGTCCTTCCAACGATCAAGGGACCTCTCGGATGGAATCCATGCTTGAAAAGATATTGGACAACCAGCACAAAAGTGACAAAAAGATGGAAAATTTGACTGAAGTGGTAGGCTCTCACACCGCTTCGATTCATAAACTCGAGTCACAAATGAGAGATCTGTCGCGTGAACAACATCCACCGCAAAGAGGAAGCCTTCCTAGCGACACGGTTCCGAACCCAAGGGGTAGTGGAGGCCATCACATTGCCTCATGCAAAGCTATTTCCACTAGAAGCGGAAAGATCCTTGATGCGGTAAAATAGAAAGTGGTTGAACCTATCAGTGTCGAGCTGACTATTGATGATATTATTGAAGAAGAGGTCGAGGAAGAAATAGAGGCACCAGTTAAGTGCCTATTGTTGTGGAAAAAGAGAAGGAAGCACACCCTAGTGTTCAAAAGGGTGACGAGGAGCCAAGTGTTGAAAAAGCCACCGGAGAGAGCTTTAAAAAGAGTAAGGTCACGGGGGCAATCAAACCCTTGACTTAAACTTATAAGTCTCCTCCTCCGTTCCCACAAAGATTGATGAAAAGAACGGAGGATGCCAAGTGCCAACGATTCTACGACCAATTGAAGGGGTTGTCAATGAATGTTCCATTCCTAGACGCAATCCAGGAGATGCCGGGATTTGCCAAATACTTGAAAGATTTGTTGACAAAGAAAAGGCCAGTCAAGCATGATACGGTGGGAGTCACCCACCGTGTGAGTTCTATTATTTCGTCATCAAATGTTGAGAAGAAGGGAGATCCTGGGGCTTTCACGATCCCTTGCACCATCGGTCATCATAATTTTGCTCGTGCTTTATGTGACAATGGAGCTAGTATTAATTTGATGCCACTAGCCATATATAAGCAATTCGGGTTGGGAACACCTAAACCAACAATCATGCATCTCCAAATGGCCGACAGAACAATCAAAAGACCGGTGGGGGTTGTTGATGATATCCTTGTTAGAGTGGGGAAATTCTTATTACCGGCAGATTTTGTCATCCTTGATTGTGCGGTTGACAAAGAAGTCCCAATTATTTTGGGGAGGCCATTTCTTGCTACCGGAAGAGCCTTAATGGACTCGGAAAGGAATGAAATAAAATTCCGGGTCAATGATTAAAAAGTAACCTTCCAAGCTAGCAAAGGGTTAAAGTTTCCTAGTGCTTATGAAAGCATTTCTGTCATCGATTCATTCGATGAGATAGACGAAACGGTGGAGCATCAGCTAGAAGAGGTGCACTTCGATGAGGCACTTTCAGCTATTTTGGTGAACTTTGAGGCGGATGACATGATGGGATATATGGAAACAGTTAATTCTCTCATTGGCCGGGGTTCGTATTCTTATGAGCCGAAGAAATTATCTCTCGATCTTGATAAAAGAACCACTCCTCCAGCTAAGCCTTCGATTATTGAGCCTCCAAAACTTAAGCTCAAGCTACTTCCTTCTCATTTGAAGTATGCTTTTCTTTGCCCAGATAATACTTTACCGGTTATTCTTTCATCTTTACTGAATGAGGATCAAACTCAAAAGGTGCTTGAAGTATTGCGGGTGTATCGCAGATCCATCGGGTGGACTATTGCAGATATTAGGGGAATTCCCTCGGGTATTTGCGAACATAGAATTGAGCTTGAAGAGGATAGTTCATCCAGTGTTGAGCATCAAAGGAGGCTAAACCCTCCTATGCAAGAAGTGGTCAAGAAAGAGATAATCAAATGGTTAGATGCGGGTGTTGTATACCCAATTAAAAACAGTCCATGGGTTAGTCCGGTACAATGTGTGCCAAAGAAGGGAGGCATTACCGTTGTTCCTAACTCCAAGAATGAGCTGATTCCTACACGGACAGTTACCGGATGGAGAGTGTGTATGGACTACCGAAAACTGAACACCGCAACGTGTAAAGACCACTTCCCTATGCCTTTTATTGATCAAATGCTTGATCGGCTAGCTGGAAGAGCGTATTACTGCTTTTTGGATGGGTACTCGGGGTACAATCAAATCAACATTGCATTAGAGGACCAGGAAAAGACCACTTTCACCTGTCCTTATGGCACTTTTGCTTTTAGCCACATGCCTTTCGGCTTATGTAATGCCCCAGCTACTATCCAACGGTGTATGATGTCTATTTTCTCAGATATGGTGGAAGATTTATTGGAAGTCTTCTTGGATGATTTTTCGGTTGTTGGTGATTCCTTTGATGAGTGTCTTGCCAATCTAGGCAAGGTATTGAAGTGATGCGAGGAAACCAACCTTATACTTAATTGGGAGAAATGTCATTTCATGGTGACAGAAGGGATTGTCTTGGGCCATAAGATCTCTGAAAAGGGCATTCAGGTAGATCGAGCAAAAGTTGATGTAATAGCCAAACTCCCTCCACCAATCTCTGTAAAGGGGGTTCGCAGTTTCTTGGGACATGCCGGTTTCTATCGGCGATTCATCAAGGATTTCTCCAAGATCGCCAACCCTATGTGTAAGCTCCTTGAAAAAGAAGCTAAGTTTGCATTTGATGAGAAATTCCTTAAGGCGTTTAATGAGTTGAAGGAAATGCTCACATCTACTCCAATTATTGTATCTCCGGATTGGTCAATGCCGTTTGAGCTCATGTGTGATGCAAGCGGATTTGCTATTGGTGCGGTTCTTGGGCAAAGGCACAACAAAATCATGCACCCAATTTATTATGCTAGCAAGACCCTCAATGGAGCTCAAATGAATTACACTGTCACCGAGCAAGAACTTTTAGCCATTGTCTATGCGTTTGAGAAGTTCCGGGCTTATCTACTTGGATCTAAAGTGGTTGTTCATAAAGATCATGTGGCTTTGAGATACTTGATGACAAAGAAGGATGCCAAACCAAGGTTGATTCGTTGGGTCTTGTTATTGCAAGAGTTTGACTTTGAAGTCAAAGATCGAAGGGGTTGTGAAAACCAAGTTGCAGATCATCTATCTCGACTTGAGGATGCTGGGAGACCAAGTGGCAATCTTGAGTTGAATGATGTTTTCCCGGATGAGAGGCTCTTGGCTGTAACTTGTGATGTTGCCCCTTGGTACGCAGATATTTCCAACTTCTTGGTGACAGGTCTTATCCCCGACGATATCAAAGCTTATCAAAAGAAGAAATTCTTGAGAGATAGTCGTCAATACTATTGGGATGAGCCCTATTTATTCCGCACTTGTGCCGATAACATCATTCGGCGATGTGTGGCCGAATCTGAGACCATGGACATCTTGAAGGCGTGCCATGACTCCCCCGTGGGCGGTCATCACAGTGGGAACCGCACAGCAGCCAAAGTGCTTGAATGTGCCTATTATTGGCCCACCATTTATCATGATGCTAATTTAATGGTGAAATCTTGTGACCAATGTCAACTCCAAGGATCAATTGGGAGGAAGCACGAAATGCCCATGAATTTTGTCATGGAGGTTGAACTGTTTGATGTGTGGGGCGTCGACCTTATGGGCCCCTTTGTAAGTTCTCGTGGTATGCGATACATCCTTGTCGCGGTTGACTATGTGTCCAAGTGGGTTGAAGCTGTAGCATTGCCCAACAATGATGGCAAGAGTGTCACCAAGTTTCTCAAACGGAACATATTCACAAGGTTTGGCACTCCACGGGCAATCATTAGTGATGGTGGCACTCACTTTTGCAACAAGCATTTCGCTAATCTCTTAGACAAGTATGAAGTGCAGCATAGGGTGGCAACTCCTTACCACCCCCAAACCAGTGGGCAAGTTGAAGTCTCAAATCGGGAGATTAAGAGAATTTTAGCAAAGACGGTTAATGCAAACCGAACTGATTGGTCATCTAAGCTTGATGACGCTCTTTGGGCTTATAGAACAGCTTTCAAGACACCCATTGGTACTTCCCCTTATCGGCTGGTATTCGGTAAAGCTTGTCATTTACCTGTTGAACTAGAACACAAGGCTTTGTGGGCATTAAAAAAATTAAACATGAATTGGGACGAAGCAACCAAGCTGCGGTTGTTTCAAATGAATGAAATGGATGAGTTTCAGCATCATTCCTATGAGAGTGCTAGTTTGTACAAGGAAAGGATGAAACACTATCATGATGTCAAACTTCTGAAGCGAGAATTTCAACCGGGTGATTCGGTGTTGCTGTTCAATTCGAGGTTGAAACTCTTTCCGGGCAAGTTGAAATCGAAGTGGTCCGGCCCTTTCACTTTGGTGAGTGTGTCACCCAATGGGTCAATGGAGTTAAAGTCCGATGACGGGACGCGTACTTTCAGAGTCAATGGTCATCGGGTCAAGCACTATGTCACGACCTGACTCGGGGCCGCGACGAGCACCCGGTGCTAACCCACCGGAGCACCCTCTTAGCTTACTCTTATACTTACATCTAGGTGAGCCACATAATTATACATGCATTTCCATTGATTCGTCAACTAGTCCCATATGGACAACCGCACATTTATATCATCATAGGCATTTATGCTACATCAATATACATGGGCCAACGTGGCCGACAAAATGATATACAAAACATAGGCCGACAAGGCCAAACACATCTACCCACACACACACACGTCTACGAGCCTCTAAGAGTATAACATATCACATTAGCGGGACAGGACCCCGCTATGCCCAAAATTATAAACACAAAATAATGAGAACCCAAAAGATATGGCTCCGAAGGAAATGGAGCTCTCTATGAAATCTCCGAATAGGCAGCTAAGGATCAAATCTGTCTCTCTGCGCACCTGCGGGCATGACGCAGCGTCCACAAACAAAAGGACGTCAGTACAAAGAATGTACTGAGTATGTAAAGCATGATCAACATCAATATAGAAGCATAATAGATATCATATGAAGATAGCATAGGAGGGGAGACAGTAATATCATCATCATGTCGCTTACTTGCATACATCGTCGTTCGTATCCCATAATAATACTCGTAACATACTTGTGCTCATATTCGTATACATGTCCTTATTCGTATCCCTATACATAGTCTTTTCACATTCATATTCATGTTATATACATAGTCATTTCATATACATAGCATACCCGACCTCATGGGATCGGTGTCTTATACATACTTGGCCAACCAAGGCTCAAGGTCATACATACCTGGCCCTACCAAGGCATCAGGGTTATCCGTACCCTATGCAGAGGTGTGCGCGCGTTTCGTAATCGTATACATACTTTATACATAGTCATATACATATAGTCTTACCCGGCATCATAAGCTCGGGGTCTTATTATAGCCCATTATAGGCACACATACACATATATCGTAGCTCGTAAGCATCTCTAGTCTCATTTTACTCTCATCATCATTACTATCCTCATCATTATCGTTACATTTACATTATAGACTTACTCGTCATATGAGGAACGTAATATAAGCATAGTACATATCAAGGGTCGTGAGCTTATGAGTTCGGAATGTCAACCATGTGAAGACAACATACTCATATAGAGGAATTTAGGAATTTGGCCAAGAACCATGCCTTATGAAAAAAAGGGTTAGCCTTACATACCTTTCCGTCGAACTATTCTATGTTTGCAGGTTCCCTTCCAATGCTAGCGTTTATACCTCTATTAATATCATAACAATGGCCATTAGTCATTCACATTATCCACATTATCTAGAATTCCTCAATTTGCCTCTAGTTCACCTACATTCATGATTATAACACCCATCTTCGTCCATTCGTCTAAAGTGTTTAGTTCATGATCTTAATACCATTTATAACACATTCATATCACAACACAACAACATTCATAACTCAATTCAAATTATTTCTCAAAATGTCACTATTCATCATTCATCACCTAGTTGACCACATTTTCTACAATCCATGTATTTTAATTCTCCAATACCTCAAACATCTTGTAAAAATCATGAATCTTACCTTAGAAGTTGTAGGAACAAGCTTTGGTTGATAATACTCTTCTTTGAGCAAAACCCTAGTTTTTCTCCATTTGGATTTCTTGACTTGGATGATCCTTGATGATTCCCTTATCCTTGATTTACTTGTCTTAATGTTATGGATGACTTATAATCCTTGAAAACTCATAAAATAATCCTTGAAAACTCATAAAATAAATGTAGAGAGAAGTTCTAGAGAGAAGTGGTGTAATGTTGTAAATGAAATAAGACAAGTCTTGATCCTCATATTTAATGAATTGAAAAATCTGTGCTGGGTGAACAGTGGTCGTCCATGGAGGTTTACGGTCCGTATTTTAGTTTACGGACCGTCCCTCGTGGTCGTTTTTAAGCTTAAGCAGAACCAGAAACTTTGGCCTGCATGCATGGTGATTTACGACCATGGTTTACGGGCCGTAAATCACTTTACGGTCCGTCCACCAGGTCGTATTTTAGCCATTTCCTCAGTTGGCAGAAAGTTGAAGTTGGACATGCCAGTTTACGACGTCAAGTTTACGGACCATATTGCACTTTACGGTCCGTATTTTGCACTATACGACCACTGGGCAGTTTTGCCAACTTTCAATTTTTCTCATTTCTCGACTTTTCATTCTAATCATCCACATCCCGTTACATACATTTCCCATGAAACATTATACACTTGCACTCCTCGCACACATCATTAGTTCATTTACTTGCGTACCAACGGGAAATTTTCCGAGGTGTAACACACTACCATTGGATGGTTGATGGTGAAAAAATTGTTGATGCTCACCGGTTAAAACATGGCACCGGACCTTAGCATCCAATGAGGTATCACGTCGAGCTGTGACGTTAAACCAAGCGCTGTGTGGGAGGCAACCCATATTTACCGCTTTATAAGTAGTTTAAATTTTGTATTTCATTTGTTTTCTTTTGTGTTTTTGATGTGCTAATGTGGTAGGATTTTGAAAACTGAAGAGGCCAAATAGCTGCTGAGTTTTCCCAGACGAGACGCTCCACGTTACGGCCCGTAACTCGGGTTACGGTCCGTATCATGTAGCGTAATACGAGAAAAGAAAATCCAGAAATCACTGAAGGTTGAGAAAAGGTGTTACGATCCACGTTACGGACCGTCTCACAGGATACGGTCCGTAACGTAGCACCGTAACTTTAAGGAAAAATTTGGGCATTCACTGGAAATTTCGAACACGTTACGCCAGGTGATACGGACCGTAACACGAGTTACGGTCCGTCGATTGTACTGCCAGGTCATTAATGAATAAGTGAAACGGGGTCGTTTGATGGACCGTAACACAAGATACGACCCATATCTCATGATACGGTCTGTAACAGGTAACATAACTGTCGGAAATGTTTAAATACATTACCCGACGGTTCCCATTTCAAATTAAACGGTTTCTTCAAACATTTTTCAAATTCCTCTCCCTCATAAATCCTCTCTTCCTCTCTGTATTTTCCCTTCTCTTCATCTTCCACCCCCCTCATATTTCTTTCCCAACAATTGCTATAGTTCTTGTCATAATCTTTGCTTAAATTCAAGTTTCATCCTAGCATCAACAACTATCAGGTATACCCATGTCTTGATTCTTTTTCTTCGATAATGTATCAACAACATTGCATCTCTCATGACTAAATTCATGTGCAATGATTTGTAAGTTATGTTTTGAATGTGTGGAATGGGTTTGAATCCCCATTGAAAAATTGAGCGGGATTTCGTAATGGTTGGGGGCGGGGATTGGTATGTGTGTTGTTTAAGAGACTCGTGGGCACAAGCATGTTGTTTCCCACTGAGTCGAAGGGCATTCCGATAGAAAGTTTCATTCGTGAAATTATTAAATCTGTTTGCCCACCAACTGTTTGATAAAAATCCTCAAATGAAAATTTTGGTAAAACTGGGTGAAGTCTGAGTAACCCGAGGTATGTGAGGGGGTAAAATGTTGTTTTACACCATACCCATAGATCATTAAGTCGAAAATCTTGGCCTCGTGCTTAAAACGAGAAATTTTGGCCAAGCAATTTGTTTGTTCATCTGTTGCCCGTCATTCTGTGTTACGGACCGTAACATCGCACCGTAACACCGAGAATTTCCATGACAACATTCTGGAAATTTGGCTGATGTTACGGTGGGATGTTACGGACCGTAACACGAGTGACGGTCCGTAACATCGAACCGTAACACCTCTCAGATTTCCAGTAAACTTTATGGAAATCTCAGTCGTGTAACGCTTCCATGTTACGGACCGTAACACGTATGAGGGTCCGTCGAATGTGTTACGGTCCCTTTGCTTAATTGAACCATTTGAGTTACGGTTAAAGATACGGCCCGTAACACCATCGACGGTCCGCGACTGTGTTACGGTGCCTGGCCTAATTGAATTCCTTAACTTGAAGTCATAAGGTGTCTAATTGAACAACTTTTCGTACATCATATCTAACTTTGCCTTCCACAGGTATGGGTAAACCACGACAATCAAAGAAGGCTTCACCTAAAGTCGCGGAAAAAGGAAAATGTCGTGTTGCAAGCAAAGTAACCTCACGGCTGCGCGACGACGATCTAATCAAGGACGCCAGGCCTACAAAGAGGCCAGTCGCACCTAGCAAGCCAGCCTCACCAGTCGCACCCAGCCGGCCAGACCCACAATCAGAAAGTTCCTCCTCGGCTGAGGAGTCCAGAGAGTCGAGCTCGTCAAGTTCGTCGAGCCAAAGTGAACCCCAGTGGGCTGTCACACCAACACACTGACCTCAACCACCCATTAGACAGCCTACTGTGGAGGAGCGCGAAAAAAAGCGCGGGCAGGAAAGGAGAGAACTTGACATTCGGATGCAAGCTATGACTGAGAAGATCCTCCGGTTTTCTGTGGAGGGATCTGAATACTTGTACAATAAAGGTTGTGAGCTAGTAAAGAATGAGGGGACGGACCCAAGACGGAGTATTTTCGAGGAACGAAACGTCATTTTCGATGGTATAGAAGGATATCCGGGCATTCGTGATACTATCCGATTCCACAAGCTGGAGTTTTTGAAAAACCCCGTGGGGTCCTACATCCCGGTTTTTTTTAGGGAATTCTACGCTTCGTATGGAGATGCTGTATTCAAAGCAGTGAAAAAAGGGCAGCGAGCAACTCAAGTGCCGGCAATGAATGAGGTAGTATTCCCGAAAAAGAAGATAGATGTCTCTCCGTCGGCCATAAATAAAACACTATTCGGGGAAGATTATATAGAGCCTACAGCAGCGGAAGAAGGGGAGTTTGCATACAAAATTGAACAGAAGGATACAATCCCCGTCCGAAAATAGGTAGCTTCAGTTATTGCACGGACAACAGATCCTGAATGGGCCATAGTGCCAAAGTTGACAGCCACCACGCGGATTTGGAAAAACACCCTAACACCAGAGGCAAAGTTTTGGTGGCAGATTGTTCTGTTCCGCATCCGTCCTACGCAATCAGATAATTATTTGACTCCGGACAAGGCTGTTCTTGTGGCTGCCATAATGTTGAGGTATAAGATCAACTTCGGACGACTGATAGCCAAAGATCTCCGAGAGAGAGCCACCCAGCAGGCCACTTCCCTCATTCATCCATGTCTGCTTACGCTACTATGCTTGCGTGCAGAACCATAACCCCTACCCCATATCGATCACAGTGTGATTGCCAGCCATATTTATGACATCACAAAGGGGAAAGATGATGTGTTGAGCCAGGGTTCAGTGCCCTCTGCATCGTCTTCTGAGGTGCCGGAGGGGCCTACGGGGTCATATGTTATACCTTTGGCCATCATGGGTGCTGAGGAAGCTGCTGCGGGTCAGCCCACAGATTCTGAGGCTCCACCAGCTGCGTATGCTACACAGCCCATGCCAGCTCCAGCCGCGCCTACTTCGGGTGGTCCTACCTCTTCCACTGGAGCGATCCCAGCACCAGCTCAGCCAATACCAGGAGTCCCACCCGAGCTTGCGAGAAAAATGACGTTCAACCGGGAAAATTTTGGGGCAGTGGTCCTGCAAGCGGATCACACAGATAGGCAGGTCAAGCAGCTCATGACTGAGCTAAAATTGTACACAAAAAGGGCTATTGATGCAGCGCTGCGACCGATAAAAGAATAAATGGCTGCAGACCACCTACAAATCCACTCCCGGATAGATGGCATTGAAAACAGAATGACCGAGCTGACTAAGACACACCCTGCTATGGAGTTGGGCACCATTCGGACTGAGTTGCGGTCTATCAAAGATGATGTGCAAAAGTTGAAGGCACAGGAAGTGGGTGTTGTGACGGATCAAATTCCGAAAGTACACACAGAGTTGGTACAGAGCTTATACCAGCCAGTTCAGAGTTTGCTTGGGGATGATGACATGGAGGACACAGTTGAGAGGGAGCACGACGAAGAGTTGGAAGAGGATGCCCACCCTTTAGCTAAAGGGAAGCGCAGGAGAGCCTCGCCAGACCTCGAGCCCATTCTCCACAGTCTTGATCCATATGCTGAGTTGCGCCCACAGAATGAGGAAGAGGAGCGGCGTACTTTGAAAAGAATCCGCCAGGAATCCCGGTTGAGTTCTGACACCGCTGGAGCTACTTCTAGCTCAGCCCATCCCATTTAGCCGGCTCACCATACTCCCCCCCACCCACGGCGACTGTGAAGCCTAGTGCTGGCCAGCCTTCTGATGTTGCTGCAGACCCGAGCGCCTAGTGCGCTCCAGGGAGGCCCTCCATTATTTTGATGCTTTATATTGATGTATTGCGGGCAATGCATGTTTTTCCGTTGGGGGTGTGGGTAATTACTATTTTTATTTGTTTTAAGCATGTGTTTAAGACAATTGTTATTGTTTTGTTTTGTTGGTATTGTTTTTATTAGCAAGTATGTGTTAGGACGTTCTTCGGCTGTTCTTTGCTATGTGTTTCTATTCCCGAAGAATGCTATGTGTATGTTGAACCTAGCATGTTTAGGATGTTTAATATAGAAGTAAAGTAATGATGACTTAAG
This sequence comes from Lycium barbarum, assembly GCF_019175385.1. NCBI lineage: Eukaryota > Viridiplantae > Streptophyta > Magnoliopsida > Solanales > Solanaceae > Lycium > Lycium barbarum. The sequence continues at coordinate 68,023,427 of NC_083343.1, read as the reverse complement.
TGGTGGTGGTCCGTGTTTCTAGCATAGATAAAAATGGTTTTTACAAGTTCAATGATATCCCTCCGAAAAATAATTTGTGATGTACATCAAGAATGAGTTGTTTGACATGTATGGTTCTTTTAATGACATTGCAAAGAAAGGGTGTTTATGCATGTGAAATCTTCAAACGGAAATGAAGTCGGAGTATTTAAACAATCCTTATGCCATTGTGTTGTGAGTTCTTAGCTTCTATTTGCATATGATGCTTGCAATCTAGAACTTGCCCGGTTGGTCGTGCGTGAATTCTAAGGAAAATTTGATTGTGAAGTGATCTTAGGCTTTCTTTGTATTAACCCCAAAGTATCTTAAATGAGCCTGGCCCGTACAGAAAATGATCCCTAGTCTCCCATTTTTGAGCCTATAGACTTTTTCTTCGATTAACCATGAACTAACCTCTTTCCCTTCTGTGAATAAACCCATTTGGCACCAAGTCCCTCCTTGACACGGAAGAATGACAAATGATGCTAAAATCCTAAGTTGGGGGTGATAAGTCAAAAATGCGGAAAATGAGGCTAAAAGCCTAAGTTGGGGGTGATAAGTCAAAGATGCAGAAAATGAGGCCAAAGGCCTGTTGGGGGTGATCGCGAATATAAAGGGGAATAATTCAGCGTGGATATATATATATATATATATGTATATACAAAAAACAAATAGATATCTAGGTATATAAGTTCTAAATAAATCCACGCTGAAGATGGAGGGTTGGAAATAATAGGAAGAATGGTGAATGAAGTCAAAAAAAAGAAGTGTCGAGGAGGGTGAGTCACCGATATCCAAATATTCATCCTACCCGTCCCTAAGCCAATGTTACAAGCCCAAAAAGTCCTAATGTGATCACAATCAAATTTTTCAAAGTTGAAAGCAGGGAAAATAAAGGCAAGCCTATGGTATGTGCACGCATGATATGCAAATTTCTTTATGAGTGTGAGTGTTCTTCTGTCTCTTTAGTCTTCTGTCCCATTTATGTTGTAAATGTGTGTTGGGATATTCTTTGGTCTATGTGAGGGCGTAAGGATTGTAGGTTTCAAAGTAACTAGCTTTCCGGAAGTTGAAATTCATGTGCATAGAGACCCCCGTACTATGATTATGTCATTAATTGAGGTTGCATAGTGAATTGCAATTTTTCTGAAATGTGCGTCTTGTGTCACAAATAGGAGATGGATAAGAGCCTAAATAGTTTTCTTGAATTGAAGAGTCCGTGCTAGAAACACATGCCAAAACCACCGTAGTCATTCTTATTTTGCTAAGATGTCGTGTGTTAGTAGTGAGTATTGTTGTAGTTGCTTGAGGACAAGCAAAAGCTTAAGTTGGGGGTGTTGATGTGCCGTAAATTTCGGCACATTTTATGCCTTTGTAACTAGAAATGATGCTTGTTTTTAAGTGTTGTTACATTGTTTCTTATGTTATTTTTGTGTTTTATAGGATTGGTTGACTAAGGATCGGAAATGAGATGAAACGCTGAAAAACGGACAAATTGGAGCTAAATGACGGTCCGTAACTCATGTTACGGACCGTAACAGGATCTGTAACTCATGTTACGGTTCGTACCATTGAACCGTAACAGGGCCTAAATTTCCAGAAAGTTTTCAATGAAACCATCAGTGTTACGATGTAGTGTTACGGTCCGTAACATATCACCGTAACATCAGCCAAATTTCCAGAGAGTTGCCAAGTAAAGTTACAAGTTACGCCTTAGAAGGACGGACCGTAACACAGGTTACGGTCCGTCGCATGGTGGCCGTAACATCAAAGCTGACAAATGACGAACTGAAGGACGGACCGTAACACAGGTTGCGGTCCGTAACGATGCGGCGTAAGGGCATTTTTGTCCAGAAACTTGGCGCGATTTTTTGCTCTATAAATACTTAATGTAGGGTTTTAATTCATTATTCAGATTTCTTTTGGAGGCACAAACCTTAGGTCTTTAATCTTAGAAGTGGTTGGAACATTTAAGACAACAACTTCACTCTCATTCCATCTTGTAATTGCATTGTAAGTTCATTATGTTTACTTGTAAGTTTTCTTTGTTATCCAAAATTATGAGTAGCTAATTTTAAAGCTAAGGTTGTGGAACTCATGATGGATATTATGTGAATGGGTTTCTATTATTGATATATGCATAATGGTTGTTGGTATTCATTCATTTTTTGTGATTTAGCGTTGGGTGATGATTGCAAGCATTATCCTAAGCCATTATATTAACTGTTCTTGGGAAAGAAAGTTAGTATTGGTAAAATTGAATGACAATGACTCGAGGCGTTAACCCTCGCTTAATAGACTAACTTAGGGATGAGAACAAGTCTAAATTGGCATTTTTAGTCATTCTTCGATTGCAACTCTTTTACATTCGGAAGAATCATAAAGAGGAAATACGACTTAACTGTTGGAAGACATTAAGAAGTTCTTAAGAGACCAAGTGCATATTCATAGAACAACCATTAGAAGTATATCACATTGAAACCTGAAGCATAATATCTAATCAAATTGGGGAACACAACCTTAGTCTCTCTCTCGCATTAATTACATTTTAAGTCAAAGTATTCAATTACATTATTCAACAATCAATTCAAACTATCCGGAATAGGATTAAAGCCTTTAAAGACTAGTATCGCATACGATTAGTATCTTTTTCTCTCCATATTCCCTGTGGGATTCGACCCCAACCTTGTTGGGTTACTATATTTGACAACGTCCACTTTACGTCATTAATAGGTGTAATTTGAGCGTATCATTATTCAACCTAAATGGGCAACTGAGGTCATGGAAAGCTATACAAATGACATTCTGTCTCAGATATCCATTGATGCACAGGCACTGCCTAAAACAACTGAACAATATGGGTTGATAAGGATTAACGGTAAGATAAATATGGGTAGTAATGGTCAATTAAGGGAAAAACTGATCGACCAAATGCATTCCACACCGGAGGAAGGCCATTTTAGAATCTTGGGTACTCAACAGAGGTTAAAAGCCCTATTCTATTGGCCAACATTACTTTCAGATGTGAAAGAAAAGGTCAAAAGCTGTGAAATCTGCCAAAGAAACAAAGGGGAGCACATCCCTTATCTAGGATTATTGCAGCCTCTACTGATTCCTTCTGGGGCATAGGAACACTTAACAATGGATTTCATCGAAGGCTTGCCGAGATCACATGGGAAAGACACTATTTTAGTGATCATTGATAGGTACACTAAGTATGCCCATTTGTTTACTTTACTCACCCTTACAAGGCAACAATAGCGGAACAAGTATTTTTGGATAATATCTGTAAGTTCCATGGAGTACCAAGTTCCATTTTTTCTGACCGAGATTCAATCTTCACGAGCTTGTTGGGGAAAGAACTCTTCAAAGGCCTACAAGTGGAACAAAGGCTTAGCTCGGCTTACCACCCACAAACCGACGATCAATTGGAGAGGTTAAATCAATGTGTGGAGGCTTACCTACGTGGCATGACTAGTCATAAACCCAAAGAATGGAGCAAGTGGATTCCCTTAGCTGAATTTTGGTATAACACCAATTTCCAATCCGCAAGTGGGATGACCTCATTCAAAGCCTTATGCGGATATGACCCTCCTTTGCCGACCTTCGAATTAGCAGCTCAATCGAAGTAAGATTCAGTAGATCAATTGATAAACGAAAGGTAAATTATTTACAAGGCTCTAAAGGAAATCTTTCTAAGACTCAAAATCGGATGAAGCACTACGCTGACTCAAAAAGGAGTAAGAGAGTTTTTGAAGTTGGCGACCAGGTGTTCCTAAAATTGCAACCATACAGACAAGTTTCAGTGGTAGTTTGAAGGAATTTAAAATTATCAGCAAAATTCTATGGTCCTTATGAAGTAATAAGAAAAATTGGGGCCGTTGTCTACGAACTCAAATTACCAACAAGTTCCAAAATTCATCGAGTGTTTCCAGTTTTCCAGCTCTAGAAGCAACTGGGAAATCGAGTTCTACCATCAAAGGAACCCCTTTTTTGCTCCGACAACGGTCGAATACTGGTTGAACCTCTTACAATTTTAGAAAGGAAGATAGTAAAGAGAGGAAACAAAGCAGTGACCCAAGTTCTGGTCCAATAGGCTAATTTGTCAAAAGAAGAAGCAACGTGGGAGGACTATGCATTTCTGATATTCTAGTTCCTGGAATCTGATCAAAAATCACCGGTGAAGGGTATTTTTCGGAAGAGGGATGGGATGTCACAACTGTGACTTGGGCCTCCTAAATTCTGAATCGCTGTTGGACCGGATTTACTTAATTAATCGTTTTGAGCTGGACTCAGTAAATAGCAACCTATTTATCTTTATTGCACTTTTGCTTCTTTAGTCTTATTTCCCTAAAACAGTTATATGCCTAATTAAGGACAGATGTCCATGTTAGTACGAGTTGGTTAGGCTAGACAGCTATAGCTAGCTAGACCCATAGTATTTATATCTCTTCTTGTACTCAGAATATCATTATTGAAATATCAAAATTGCTCTTTTGTTTAATTTCTTTTCTTGTTCCTTACTTTTTTCCCTCCCCCAAATCCAAAATCAGTAGCTCGATGCTATATAAGTTAGCTACTTGAATATCGATGAAGGGTTTTTCGGGACGGGATCAAAATCAAACAGAGGATATAGTTGTCCTATTTTCAATAGTTGAGAGGCAAAATCAATCCTTTTCCTTTTTCTTTTTTCTTTTTGAAAAAACCTTTATAGAAAAGTTGACATATATGTTATAAAACCCGTTCTCCAACTAGGGCTGTTCACAGTTTTGGTTAAAACCAAAACCAAACCGAAAATTTAACCAAACCGAATAAAATAACCGACATTTGGTTTAGTTTGGTTTGGTTTGGTTTTAAATTTGAAAAACCGATAATATTTGGTTTGGTTATGGTTATAGTAAAAAATAACCGAATAAATAACCGAACCAAACCGATAATTATATACATAAAATTTATAATTATTTATATGTATAATATTAGCTTTTCATAAATAATTAAAGATATTTTATACCTTTTAATTATTAATTTAATTTTGGTCTACTTATTTTTAAGGCCCATGTCTTAAAAGAATATGTCCAACAATCCAAGCCCAACTCTAATAAGTCGTAAGCATAAGGGTTGTTTGTTTTTTGAAACCTTTGTTTGACTTGTTCTTTTGAATCTAAACTGCGTTGCAAGTTTGGTCCACCTGATTTGCCAACAGCGTGTCTTTCCCTCAATATGCAGCAAAGTTCACCCTTGTGGGCTATGAGGAAAAAAGAGTTTCATAAGAAATTTGAAGAATGTAAAGAGAGAATATTTGAATTGTCACGGCTAGTCATAAACCGAAAAACCGAACCAAACCGAACCAAACCGACAATAACCAAACCGGTGGTTATTATTTTACTTGGTTTGGTTATGGTTTTAGACATTTAAAAATCGACTAAATTGGTTTGGTTATGGTTTTAACCAATAACCGATCCAAACCGAACCATGAACACCCCTATCTCCAACCCTTCCCCGGCTCCCCAACCCAACCCCCACAAAACTTCAAAACTTGTGTCAAACTGTCAAGTATATAAATTATTGGGTAAATTAACACTCTGTGTAAAACTCCCAAGAAATAATGTTCTCTCCTGTTTATGTTATGGTTATCTTTTTTCTTACAAAAGGAAGTTTAAAATAATCGAACAAACAAAATTACTCCTTTGTGAAGCAGGGTACAACATGCATATATGTTTTTTTTTTTAAAAAAAAAAAAAATAGACAGTTTAGTCTAAAACCTAAAATCATCCGGATAAAAATCCTTTCCCATTTAGAAATCGGAATGACCAATACAAACTATATATTGAAGATCCCAAATAAAAATTATTACTACTTATAATGGTTAAGGTTTCATTACTTGTATCTTTTATTAATTTCCTTTTCCTTGTGACATACAATTTTTTCATTACATTACATGAATTGATATAGCAAGAGAAGTTTATTGTAAAATTCAAGAACAATGTTAATATCAGATTCAGGTTGTACTGAGTTTGATAGAATGAAATTCAAAAAGAGGCGTCCACAGACTATTGAGAATATTAGGCGTCCAATTTCAAGATCAAAAGGTCTTCTTAATTATTTAGAAGACCTATACAAAAAGAAGTAAGTTTTTCTTTTGTTACTTTTCGTTTTTACTCAATTTCCCGAGTTAAATTTGGAGTCAAGATTTGAAGTTTTTGAGTTCTGAACTAGACAATGGATTCATAGCTCGTTTTAGTTACATGGTTCGCAGTTAAATATTTATACATATCTAATGAATTTCATTGAACAGAGCCGGAGCTAAGATTATGAGTTCTATATTCTAAAAAAAAGAAAGTTAGGTCCTTGATAAATTATTATACATATTAAGAGCATTTTTTAACACAAATATAAAATTTGCGTCAAAGCTACTAAATTACTCTGAAACCGTAATTAATTCGTAGATACGCCCTCGTATCAATCAGGCTACTAAAAAGATTTAACGATTTTTTATTTTTTTACAAAATTCTGGAGAGAATAATTAAATTGGATTTAATAAAAAGCTGAAGTTGATAGATTTATACATATATGTTATTATAAATGATGTGTTTGTTTTTCTTTTTTGCTAAATTGCAGCGGATCCGTAAGAGAAGAAGCACTAGCCAAATTTATCGATGAATTTAAGAAGAAAGTGCGATATGAATTTGCTCAGAATATGTAAGTACTCTATTTGGGTCGATTTTTTTAATATAACTGGAAACTAACAATATTTAGGTAAGAATTTTATACTCATTTAATCATTGGTATATGTTTTATTGAGTTATGTAACTTTAACACACCGATGTGAAAATTCGTTGAAGCGGGGTTCTGCTTTGGAGATTGATCTAGCTCTACAACTTCTAGGTTTGTTTATTATATTTCCATTAAAATTACACTAATGACACACGTCTCGATTAGTTCCACGTGGTACCTGCTACGAGCACACGTACCGAGTGACTCTGTCAACCAAACCTTGTCCATTAAAATTACGCTATTGACGCATATCTAGATAAATTCACCCTGATACCTAGTACCGGCATAAGTACCGAGTGACTCTGTCGACCAAGGGATTGACAGAGTTCTCTATAATGGATAAATCTAACAATAAATGATTGGGGTGCAGGATTGTTAGCAATAACAGTTGGGGCCGGAGATAATGCACATGGGATATATGAAGATGCACTAGGGTTTCTTCCTAAAATTCTCAAAACCAAATCATCAAACTCCATCAAGGTAAGCTTTTGTGTTTAATTTGACATTTTTCTAAAATATGATATAGTTTTATGTTTTTTTTTTGTTGGATTTTGGAAAAATTTCATGAATTAAAAATAATGTTACCAGGTATTAGAATGCTTGGCTATTGTCACCTCTGTTGGTGCCCAAAACAGTGATGAAACAGAGAGATCCATGGAGATTATATGGAAATTCATCCATGAAGAGTCAGAATCCAAAGTAAGTCCTTAATTCGTCCTTAATTAATTGTACTTGCCAGCGACATTTTTGTACTATTGTTGTGTTGTTCATGCAATTTTATAAAGTTGTAGATCTTACTAGGTATATTTGCAAAAATTAATATTTATAATACTAAGAAGAAAAGGAATTAGCGACGGATAACTTTTGTCGCTAAAAAGTAAAAATTCATCGCTAATCCTATTCAATGATGAACTATCAAAAAATCATGTTACCCATAGTATAATTACCGACATATCAACAATGAATTTCGCAATTAATTCTTATTTTCTTTAATGTAATAAGATGAGATTTTGCGAGACGTGAGAGTTAATGTAATCTTAGATTGCAGACATAGATTATTTTGTTCATTAGAGTTCTTTCATTGGAGACCGAAGGGATGCCTTAGTCTCAGTAGCAAAATAGGAATGATGTAAAGTTTTGTCGGGTGATCAATAAGCTTTCTTTTCAAACAAAAAAAAATCTTAGGGGAGTATAAGTAAGCAGTTGTATCTTTTTTTGTCTTTTTTCTTTTTTCTTTTGTCTTAAAACTTTAATATATATAATTTCATTTTTTAAGCTGTTGAAAATTGAAAATTTGTATTTCTGTAATGATACTACTGTTATCCTATTGGGGTTCCAATAATTCTAATTTTCCATATTTGTAGGTTATGCGAAAACATCCACCAAATGTAGTTGCTTCAGCAATATCAGCCTGGTCTCTCCTCCTAGCAAATATAAATGGATGGTGTGTTAATCACAAGAAATGGAAAGGGTACGATATTATTTTATATATACAAATTATAGCTTGGGCAACTTTTATCTTTTTAAATTTTCCTATTAGATTTCCAATTAAGGGGAAGTTACATATTTGGTTGCTTGGCTAAAAATATTTTGCAGATCATTTGTACATATATTATATGCTAATTATATATATGATACATATGTCGATTAAATTTTTTAGGCGAGCGATTATTTAAATTAATTTTTCTTCAATAATTGAGTGTCTTGTGACGAATTTATTTGCAACTATTTATTTTGATGAAAAGAGTAAAAGTATAAATCTCTTCTTCAATTTGTCCAGGTTGATCCCATATTTGCTGAAAAGATTAGAGGAAGATTATGATGAAAATGTCAATGCTGCTTGCATAGAGGCACTTGGTCTAATTTTTTATGGCAGCCTTGAGAAATTTTCAAATGAAGCAGAAAATTATGCAAATTTAAAAGACTTGAAAGAAGACATAATGACAAGAGCATCGAGTGTCACAAAAGAAAATGCTGAAAAACTTCTCGAGGTAATATTTAATTATTTTCCTTCTTAAACAAGAATTAAACACTTTATATGGTTTAATTAATTTCCTGTTTTTTTAATGATCAATTACTACTTATTTATCAATTTCATTACAGGGTAGTGATAAAAAAATTATCCTCACAATATGTGAAACTAGATTGACCTTAAGCACTTTTTCACTTGTGAAGCAGGTAATTTCTTTTTTAATTCTTTTCGGTCTTTTCACATGTCAATGATTCATATTAGTATGTTTTACAGTAATTAAGTTTTCTTAACATGTCTTTCAAATGAATTTCTGTTGCAGATTAATTACATAAAAACATGTCTAGGAGACGGCTTTGTAGAGCACATGAGGGTTAGTTTCATCCTTTTCAAATCATTTATTTCGTATCTTTGGAGTACTAATTATGTTTATATTGCATGTCATTTTCTTTTTATTGGAAATATAGAGGAAAACGAGCACCTCCGTAATATTTTTCGTTTTGTGCCACAAACAATTTCTAGTGTCGACGATGCAAAGATTTGTTTGAACCCGCATCTGAAAAGGTGAGCTTTCTAAAGTTCTCAATTTTTTTATAGAGTATTTATTCATAGCGTTATCACCTGTTTGACCAAGCTTCTAAGAAATAAAAAGTATTATTATGTTTTTTTAAAATAAATTAGAGAGATGAAGTGTTCGGCAACCTTTTAGGAAAAGTTAAATATTTTTGAGTAAGAGCATAAGCTGATTTTCAGAAGCAGCTGAAAAAAGTAATTCCCTCGTAGCACTTTTGGTACCTTGACCAAGCACAAATACTTGCTTTAATATTGACAAAAATGCTTTTTAAATTAATTAATCAAATACAAATACTTTTCGGAAAAACACTTCCGACAAAAGTCACAGATTTTGAAAGTTTTTTCTTTATGCAGGACAACATTGGCCTTCGTATCATAATTTTGATTACTAATTTTCTGCTTTTTGTTTGTTCATTTTTATTTAAGGTGGTACTTCGGGTTTTTGCACCTGAAATTAGAAGGAAAGCTTGCGCAAAGGTATATTTGTACATAATTAATTAAAATCTCTTTTATTGAACTATTATAGCATGTCATTAATTTTATTAGGGATAATTTTATGTTCATCACACACACACACCCACACACCCCTATTATATTATTACATTATAGGTAACAATATTGTATATATCATTAACACATAAAACTTATACGTAGTAACTGTTTCTCATATAGTGATCTTGATTTAAATTTAATCTACGTAGCCTATTTTTTTATATAGTCTTTTATGAATTTTCTAACTAAATGTTGGGTGTTCAGTTGAAAATAACGCACATATTAAAACTTATTATAATTTTTTTTTTTTGTAATTAATTCATCTAACATATTTTGTTTAATACCTGCATTGTTTTATGTGGTTGTATTGCTTCATACAAGACACTGTATGGCTATCTAATAAAGACTCTCTCCACACCTGTCACGACCCAAACCCGTGGGCCGCGACTGGTGTCCTAACTGGGAACCCATACTTACCTACTTGACAGAATTAGCGTACTAACCAACTAATCAAATTCGACATATATAGGTTCATACGGATATAGCATACATCGCACAAAATATATGTGCACACATAGACTTATACATTATACATAAGCCGTTGAGGCTATCTGTCACACCCCGACCTCACTAGGGTGTGATGGGCACCCGACCCTTACTTAGGGCCGAGCGAACCCTCAGACTCTTGGTACACATAAAATCACGTCATATTTTTTTTTTAAATCAAATAATAAAGTACATAGCAAAACTTTTCTTTCAGAAAAATTCTTTCCCGTGGCCCTCAGGCCGAACAAATTTGTGAACATACAAAATTCATTACATACACAGACCGACAACCAACACCCACAACACTGTCTGCAAAGTCTCTAACCAGATTCCAAGCGCATAACATACAGGCTCTGACTCGGCAGCACTCCGGGAACAAATGGAGCTTGCCATCTGTGCTGAGATATCTTCTATCTGTCCTCACCTCAACTGGGAGTACCTGCGCGGCATGAAACGCAGCCCCCGAAGGACAGGGGGTCAGTACGGAAATGCACCGAGTATGTAAAGCGACCATGTAACAATATAATCAAAACCCGAGCCAGAAGTATAGAAGTACAACAGGTAGGATCGGACCCGAGTCCGAAACAGAAATACAGAGTGTGTGTGCAGGACCACGACATATATCATAAGCACGGGGTGTAGCCGTCTGAATCGTGATATGAAACAGAGGCACAGAGCTTAACTGACAGGATCATCGTGCGGATCGGGGCACAGAGTGCGACTGACGTACCCGCAACCAAAGCTAGGGGTGCAGAACTATAGCCGACTGAATCATAGTCCGGCTCAGTCATACAGAAGCAACACCGACAGAATCATTCTCTGAATCAACTGTCTAGAAGTGTAACAGGCAGAACCATGCATACAGAATCATAACTTACACAAGTACAGATAATATACATTTATATCAGGTTTTGGCCCTTTAATGAGGGGCGCAGTAGACAGTGCAACGGAGTGTGCACGAATAACCAGGATGCCACAATGTCACCTCTGACGTGCAAGTCACACACAAGAGGTTCCGGCTGACGAATACGGCAATTAGAATGCCAAAATGCTTTACTTTCTTTTGAAAATCATTTTTGTTTCATGCATACAAAAGAATCAAACGCACACTTACCGCGGCCATAAGTCCAGCGGTCGCCATCACGCATACCGCGGCCAAGTACCCAGCGGTCATTATCACACATACCGCGGCCAGGGGTCCAGCGGTCACAATCACACATACCGCGGTCAAGTATCCAGCGGTCACAATCATACATACCGTGGTCAAGTATCCAACGGTCACTACCACAATTTCGACATACCGCGGTCAAGGGTCCAGCGGTCTATGTCGGGCCTAATCACAAGTGCGGCAGACGCGGTCAAGGGTCCAGCAGTCAATGCCACACGTCCGGCATGACGCGGTCAAGGGTCCAGCAGTCAATGTCGGACACGCCGCGGTCGAGGGTCCAGCGCCCAATATCACATATGCGCATATTCACATAACCGGCCCGGGACTCGGTAAAACAGAAAATAACCATACAGGATACCAAATCACTACTTCCCAAACATAAATCACACGTGCCAGGATCATGCGTCACACAAGATTCAGGTATGCCAAAATCGTATATCAGAAAATACAGAAGATAAGTAGTTTATCCAAATTATCAGGGTAAGATTTTCAAAACGGTTTAGATGTCAAAAATATTTTATAAGGCTCATAAAGGTGGTCATAGCACCTATCGTATAGTGAACAGCATAATAACCAGGAGCTACCTGTGAGCTCCGGACAAAAGTGAGCTGGCTAAAGCCATTCCGAAGATATCAAGGTTTCTGTCTCCACAATCGTTTCAATAAACATTAAATCAAACTCAGAATAGTTAAAATAACTCCCGTTTAGTTGTCAGAACAATAACCATAAGTTCTCTTGACTTATCGTACAAGAATGAAACAAACAGGACCATAGAAGAGAAGTCGGGGATAGCGGGCCCACCTCGGGTCAAGTCGAGGTGGCAGACATGAATCACGCACATTATACTCTACGGAGTCACCCAGGAAAGTTTCAGAGCGATCGGATTACATTTGTGAAAGTTACGGATGCTTAACCATTTTTCTAACAAAATGCACCTTTTGTAGTTCAATTGCATTGAATGAATAGTACCAAAAATCAATCTCGGATTTCTATGAGCAGAATTGCCCCCGAGGCTCAAATCTCAGCCTAGTATGTCTAGGACATGCCAAAGAATGAAGGGGAAGGCTTTACATACCTTAGTTGCGCTCTACGCTCGTCCAGACTCGATTCCCGTTCCGTCCAAAATCTGCAAATGGTCACTTTTACCAATTGTCAAATTCAAGCCTTAAGGGCCCAACTTAAGCACATACTTGCCTATCGAAATTTCGGCAGCATTTCCTTTATATACATAGCATCCCCGAGACTTAGCTCGGCTCCATATGTCAACAACCAAACCAACAACAACAATCACCAATATAACACATCATAATACAACTAGCTTCCTTTTCGATACAACGCAAAAACTTTCATTCCGACTTCACACTTCCAAACTAATCTCAACGTTTTCATAGTCATCATTAATCAAGATCATTACAATGCCATTTGGAAGCATTTCATATCATTTCTACGAAATATTCACACGATATACCAAATATACCAACTTTCCATCCAAGTCATAAAATCATACAAAACTTCAAATCTTTAACATACATATTCATAACATGTTTCCATCTTCCACTTCATCAACAATCACCATAATTCACACCTCAAAACTTCCATTTCTATATTTACATAAACTACAATAAGGTTACATATTTCCTACAACAACTTAACAACAAACTTTCCATTACAACAAAAACCATTATTCTTCCATTCACTTCACAACGACACAATTAACATACTAAACAACATTAATTCATTTCCATTTCAATTTTCAAACATCACACGGCCAATCATATAAATTTCCAACTTCAACCAAATTCATTCCACTTTCATTCTCAATATGAATTCCATCATAACCACAACTAGATTACAACATAAAATTCAATTCATATTATCTATTCATCAAGGCACACACACGGCCACACATGTATATATATAAATGCCATGTAAACTTCCATATTTTCATAATTTCCACTCATTTCCATGCACTACAACATAAACCAAGCTTTCATAACATCACAAGAACATGAAATCCTTACCTCTTCTTCAATTCTCCACTTGCCAACACAAACACCTTCTTGCCTTGAAAATTATACCATGTTGGAGAGCATACTTGAGTGAGTAATATTACTAGAAAATCATGATTTTTGGACCATGATTCAAGGAGCTAAGATTTTTTTCTTTTCTTTTTGAAGGGGCCGAAACCCCTCCTCTTGTTCTTGCTCTCTTACTTTATTTTTTTTTCTTTCTCTCAATTATTCATGAAACTTCTAAAGGATAAAGACCCCCTTAATCTAATATTTAACACATGGAAATTGTGAGGTGTGGGCTTGGGCCATAGTGGCCGGCCACCCCCCTCTTTTGGGCCTAATTTTTCATATATTTTGTTTTTTAGCCCAAAGACTTATAACTCTCGTTTTGTAATTCCCGAAACTAATTTCCAAAATTTCAAATTTGGCCCTTGGCCTACCTCCGTATTTCCACACCAATATTTCTCATGAACAACACACACATGTGTGAATTCAAATCAACACATGACTTCATTCCTTACAAATCAAAATTATCTCAAATTTTCCCGAACACTCGAAAGTACGGGATATAACACTATCATAGCAAGCAGGGTCATTTAAGTCGCAATCTTACACATACCTACCAGAACAGTGACAACCCACAACCCACAAACATGTCTACAGGCCTCTAACAGACATAACAAAATCAGATGACGGGACAGGGCCCCATCGTACCCAAATAAACATACGTACAGAATATACAACAGAAAAAGGTATATACCAAAAGTATAAGCTCCGGATCAAAAGGGAGCACTCCAAACTGCAGAAGGAGATCCTACACTGGTGGCGTATCACGCGGTGCGTCTGTACCTGCGGGCATGTAGCGCAGCCCCCGAAGAACAGGGGGTTAGTACGGAAAATGTACCGAATATGTAAAGCAGAAATGTAACAAATAAAATCATAGTTAAGAACAGAAGTACAGAATTATAACTGTCAGAACCACAGTCAGAGCCGGAGGTACAAGGATATAGGTAGCAGAATCAAACTCGGAGTCGAAGATCCAGAAATATAATAGACGGAGCTATAGGCAGAGTCCGAAGTACAAAAGGTGAATACCTTATCCGAGACCTCAGATAAGTAATGTCAAAGCATAGATGATGCATACCAAATCATATAATTATCATATAAACACATATAACGTGTCCCGGCCCTCTGATAAGGGACTCGGTGGATGAAATCATGTATAACAAAATCATATATCATATACGCAATTAGCGTGTCCCGGCCCTTTGTTAAGGGCTCGGTGGTGAAATCATGCATGTCAGAATCATGTATTGTGTATACATAACGTGTCCCGGCCCTCTACTGCGGGTCTCGGTGAAGAATCATCATGTGCCATCCTGGCCGCCATCCCCGTATCATCATATCATAAACGTATACAAATAACGTGTCCCGGCCCGCAAGTACGAGGGACTCGGTGAGTAATGCAGAGAAATGCGCACGAGATCATGTCCTGGCCCGGGCTCAGTGAAAAGACATACCATAACTTGCACGAACAGAGTAGTGTAGAAACATATGCATATAAATCCAGACTCGATAAGCAAACCGAACACTATGTCATAGAACGTACCTTTCGTAGGTTATGACGGATTATGCCAAGCAGAATTTCTGAGATTGTTCGTACATAGCAAATATACCGTGGGATTACCGGCATAGTCAGAATGGTCACTCTTTAACAATTAGAACAATTTAAGTGACAAATCATTTCAAGGAAGTCAGACGTCAGTCATAGCGTACATGTATGCCCTTTTTGGGGATGGCACGGTTCATTATATCAAATCATGTTTCTAGAATCATAGCACGTATCAAAGTATAATACAGATTATTCACATTTATTATTTGATAAACAGAACAATAATCCAAAGTTTCCTTAAGCACTGTATAGATATAAGACAAATAAGGCAATAGTAGGAGGTCTCGGAATCTACGGGCCCACCTCGGGTCAATCGAGGTGGTAAATTCAAGTTATGAATCATAGACCTTATAGAGTTATTCCTGAGAGTTTTGGAGCCATTTGACTTCAGTTGGGAAGGTTTCATACACATAAGTCATTTTGACGACAATTTGTAAGGAAACTAATTTAATCTTACTGAATGAAATGAGGCCAATTTCAATTTCGAATTCCGAGAGACTGAGTCATATCTAAGGCTCGCGACCGAGCCTGTTACGTTTAAAACATGCCTAAGAATGAAGGGAAAACTTTACATACCTTAGTCGTGCCTTACGCTCGTCCAATCTCAATTCTCGTTTCGTGCAAAAGCTGCAATTGGTCACAGTTACCAATTACTATTCATGAGACTTAAAATTTCAATCTTACCCAATGATTGCCTACCGAAATTTCGGCAGCACTTCCCCTATAAATGCGACACCCCGAGAATATAACTCGGCTCAGAATAGCAACAACCAACCCAACAACAATACCAACAACAACTACAAAACGCAATAAGGCATAACTAGTCCTCCTTCCAACCTAGTACAATAACTCTCATTTCGAACTTCACATTTCCAACTCCATCTCAATATTTTCACCTTCATTATTAATCAAGGTCATTACAATACCATTCGGAAGCATATCATAACATTTCTACAATATATACACAAGATATACACAAGATATACAAAACATGCAAACTTTCCATCAAAGCCATAATTTATCCAATTCTCCTAATCTTTAACATACAAGTTCATAACACATTTCCATCTTCCAAGTTCATCAACATTAATCATAATTTGTACCTTAACCGCTTCATTTTCTTAATTTCATAAGATCATACTAAAACGACATACTTTACGACAACAACTTAACAACAAATTCTTCATATTAGCCTAAACCATTATTCTTCCATCCACTTCACAAGGCCATAACAACACAATTAACATATCAAACAAAGTTAATTCATTTTCATTTCAATTCCCATACCACACGGCCAACATCTATTTTTCCAACTTCCATAAATTTCATTCCACTTTCATTTCCAATATGAATTACACCATATCTACAACTAGAATTCAACATAAAAATTTAACTCATCCTAACTACATAGCAATGCATGTACACGGCCACACATATATATATATACATACATATATACACGGCTCACACTACATACACCCCAATTCCATGATTTTCATTCAATTCCACTTATCACCACATTTATAAATCTTCCATAACATGAAAGAAAACTTGAAATTCTTACCTTCTTCCAATGAATTCTCCTTGCCAACACAAGCACTTTCTTGCCTTAAAAATTATACTACCTTGAAGAGAATATTGAACTTAGTAAGATTACAAGAAAGTTATAATTTTTGGATCAAAATTGGAGACTTGGAATTTTTTTTCTTCTTTCTTTTCCTTTCTTTTCTCTCTTGGCCGTTTTTCTATCTTCTCTCTTTTTTTTTTTTTGTTCTTGTTTTTACTTTGTCTTTCTTGAAGTTTCTTGAACCCAACCTCTCTTATATAATTAATCACATGGATTAATTAAAATCCATGGACTTGGGCCATGAAGTGGCCGGCCAAGCCCCCTCAAATTGGGCCTCAATTCTTCATTATTTTTTTTTTAGCCCCATTGGTCCAAATTCTTATTTCAAAATTCCCGAAACAAATTTCCAAAATTCCAATTTTTTGCCCTTGGCCTTCTTCCACACTTCCACACCAATATTTTTGATGAACAACCTACATATATAAGTTCAAATCCACATATGACCTTATTCCTTACAAATCGTAATTATTTCGAGTTTTCCGAATATGCAAAAATACGGGGTATAACAACACCCCACCCTCCTGTTGGGCTAAACGGTCCAAAGATACTCTTAACATGATGTGATATTGTCCATTTTGAGCCAAGCCCGCACGATTTTCCCCAAAAGGCCTCACATCATTAAGAGTATCCAACTCCTTATAAATAGCTTCCTTTTCTTTTCAGCTATTAATGTGGTACTTTGTTCGCACCCCCAACAATCTCCCCCTCAAACTAAGTTCCACGTGGCTCATTATCATACCACGGGTCAGAGATTCAACATGTCTGTGTGCCACCCACACTGCTAGAGTATTTACGGTCACCGAAGCCCAAAGGCTGTGAATGCGTCTTTAAAGCTACGGGTAAAGGTCGTAAACCGGCCCATAGACGGGCAAAGGCACTAAGATGGGCCCCACGCCACACTCCGCTATCTTCATACTCGTCCCGCCAAACCATTGGCTTTGATACCAGTTATTGGGTTAAACGGTCCAAAGATACTCTTAACATGATGTTATATTGTCTGTTTTGGGCCAAGCCCGCACGATTTTCCCCAAAAGGCCTCACATCATTAAGAGTATCCAACTCCTTATAAATAGCTTCCTTTTCTTTCAGCTATTAATGTGGTACTTTGTTCGCACCCTCAACACCCCCACCCCCTTTAACCCCAATTATAATGCAATTTTAATCATTATGATTACTTTCTTCTAACTTATAGTTAATTGCTTCATAAATTTAGGTTTTGATTAATTTCCCTATATTTCTTTTCACTACGCAATGTCCCTATTCCCTTTCCCATGTCGCAGCAATACATTTTTTTTTAAATTAAGTTCTATGTGCTGACGACGTAAACAATATTTCATAAAATCATGTCACTTAAGATGTAATTGGAAATAGTTCTATTTAACAGTATTGATTGATATCCTAGAATAAATGATTATAAGTAACTATTATAACAGACTAAAATTAAAAGACTGTCATGATTAATTAGGTCGATGTCATTTTTGTTTTGTCTATAGAGGATTTCCATATCACCTAGTTCTTTCATGAGCAAGGGAAGGACTCAATTGAGGAACAAACACAGGATGCTTGCAGAGGTACATACTATGTTTCTTTTAATATTTATTTTCGTAAAAATTAAACGATGGTGATATATACCATTTGATTGTAAGCTCATTTTGCTCTCTGTATTTTTTGTTTTTTTGAGCAGGAGGCTAAGTATGGAGATTATGGATTTGATCAAGAGTTTGATTACTAGTTCAATTACTTAATTAGAAACTCTAAAATTAAATCATCTGCCTGTCTCTTTACTCCAGCATTAAAACACTTTCTTGTGCTAAATCGAATTGAAAGTGACTTCTTCATGTGGTTTTTCTTTTCACGTTTTGTCACGTCAAGGAAGTAATATAGAAGTTACTCTAAATTCTTTAATTTGAATTTTTGCCTCAGGAAAGGGGTTTCATTTTTTTGGTAATGTTATTGACGCATTTACTCAATTATTTGCCCCTTTTTTTCAAGATATTACTTGAGCATGTTTCAAAATAGAGCAACACTTTTAAATGTTTTTTAAGAAAGTAATTAAATAGTGAATGCATGGAAGATTTGATCCATGGGGTATTTCAACCTTGGTAAGGCAAATTTCTAAAAGTATTAGATATATTATGGATAAAAATGCAACTCCAATGTAAGAGTAGATGACAATTGAATCTAATTTTGATCATCGTTCTTATATTCGTAATACTGCAAAAAAGAATTCTTATCCAATTAATTAAAGAATACAATATGAGTTTCTTGACCCTTTGATTTACACTTAGTTAAAGAACACGTGTGAGGCCAAAAAATATCTCGTGTTTTTGGTTAAAAACTGCCTACGAACTAGCTAAATAGCTCAAAATTATTTTTTCTACCAATGGTT
Source organism: Lycium barbarum (assembly GCF_019175385.1). NCBI lineage: Eukaryota > Viridiplantae > Streptophyta > Magnoliopsida > Solanales > Solanaceae > Lycium > Lycium barbarum. Next base: position 68,004,187 of record NC_083343.1, on the reverse strand, counting down.
GCTCCAAAAAAAAAAAAAACTAATGTTGCCCTTGAATTATTCGAAATGATTTTTTATTTATGCATAAGACACATAAATTGAAATGGTTAGAATACTACATTATCGGAAATGATTCATGGACCTCTACCAAGAGAAACACCAGAACGAACAATAATCTAACGGTGATCAACTGTTTTTATTTGTCTTTCATGTGACTTAAAATGTCAATATCTCACCAACTGAACTGACCATTAGTAATTACAGCTTTCATCCTACTTTATTAATGATAAGATATTTGCCATAACCATCATATTACAGAGCACACAAAAATAGCATGTCTTTGACCAATTCACCACCAACTGGCTGTCATTAGCTGTGTAAGTTTAACCAGTATTTAATTTTTAAACCTCTCAATAACTATACTTGCTTACCATCTTTCTTTTTGATACCATCTTAATGAAGTAACTTAATCAAATACCTTAATAAATAATTATCTTAAGGGTTACTTTTTAAAAGACCGAAGGGAAAACTCTATCAATAACATCTCCTCAACAAACATATAAATTGAACAAATTTTGTCAATTTTGGAAACGATTTCATCAAAAGATAATTCAGAATTCAAGTCTTTTTTTCCTTTCTAATTTTTTTGTAGACGCGGGGGGTGGGGGTGGGGGTGGATTGTTTTCGCTACATTTTCGGTTTTTTTTTTTTTTTGGCTGTTTTGTTTCCTATATTCGTGCAAAAGTTTTTGTTCTGTAGAAACAAGACGTAATGCTACAAAAGCATCAACTAAAAACCTTTTTTAAAAAAACTATGAACTCTCCTTTTTTCCCTCCTCATTAAATATAAAAATATACTCAATCTTTACTAATGTGGTTAACAATAGCATTCCTTATTGCCTCTGTGTGTATTGAAACCCCTTTATCATCAAATCCCGACATATAATTCTCAACTTCTTTCCGTATCATGTCTTGCAAAACTACCAAAAAATCTGGACTAAATAACTGTTTCTCCATACTTGAAAGACCAAAACTGCAATGATTCTGAGGCATAAAAACCGTTTCAGCTACTTGCTGGATTCGGGTCACCCGACCCGAATTCTCTCCGGATTCGGATCCTGATCCGGGTAAAGAGAGACTCAGAGATGTTAATGCGTCAGGTATTGATGAAACAGTTTCAACCTGTTGAACTGAAGGTGGCAAAATCCCACTGGGTCGGGCAAAAAAACCCGAATCACTCAAGTCGGATCCAGATGGACTACCCGTAGCCGACCCGGTACTTAATAATCTTTTTGACGGCGGTCGATAACTTTCAAACGTTAAATCATCCAACGAGACAGGACACTTACGTTTAAGTGTAGAATTCCACTGATTCTTGATCGCATTATCAGTTCGGCTCGATAACAAACGGGCTATCGTAGCCCATTTGTTACCGAATTTTGCATGGGCTTTCATAATTGTTTCATTTTCCTCATGAGTAAAAGGCCTATGCTCCACTTGAGGTGAAAGCTGATTACACCACCTTAGCGTACACGATTTTCCGGATCGACCCGGAATAGATTTGCTGATAATTGACCAGTTTCTTGCACCGTGTTCCTCTACAAGACGATGCAATAACTCGTCTTCTTCGGGGCTCCATGGACCCTTGACCCGACCCAAACCCGTTTTTTCCATTGTTGAACAGTTTAATTATAGTGTTTACTTGGTTAAGACTTGTGGAGAGTGAGGGGTATATATAGTAGTATGAGTGGTTAATGAGCAGTTAGTAATATACAGCTGGAATGTGGACATGTGTGTCAAATGATGTGGGATTAGTGTGGACAACTGTATTGTATGTATCACACTGCTAAAATATCGGGAATTTAATAGGAAAAAAATGAAAACTTAACAGTGTTCACACTAAATTAATGAACATATATGAGATGGGTTTTAGAGAAAACAGTTATTAGTATTTAAGTATGACTAGCAGTTATTATAGAGAAAACTTGACCGTATTCACATTAAACTAATGAATTATATTTTAAATGTTATGGGTTTGATGTTAGTTGATAAACGTAGATTCTATTATAAGTGTAATAATTAATTGGTGGGTTGTGCACTTCATGTGCTTGGTGATCTAATGTAACGGTAAGTGAAGGTTCAATTCGATGACATGACGGAACCCTTCTCAAGCCCTTATATATTTCATTGACATCCGAGATATTGCGAAAGAATAATAGAGAGGAACGATATGGCTCGAGGAATGTATGCAATCATCCTTGCTAATTTATGTTTGATGATCTTGGTTTAGTATGTTTAGCATATTCTGTTTGTCTTGGCTTAGTTATGTTTAGTACAGTTATAGTATTTAAGTATGACTAGTAGCTAATATAGGGAAGAACTTAAATGTATTTCACATTAAACTAATGAATACATAAGATAAAGTTTTTAAGTACACTTATAGTGTGACTAAGAGTTTTTTTTTTTTTAGGGAAAACTTAATTGTATTCACATTTAACTATTCCCTCCGTTTCATAATAAGTGGTGTTTTTAGGCCAAGGAAAGAGATAGTGATATCTTGGAGTTCTGATGTGGAAAGTAAAGGAGAATTTTCTGATAGAGAAAAAAAAGGAAAACGAGAACAGATTGATTGGGACGAGGAAGACTAATCAAAAGAGAGAGAAAATGGTGGTAGGACAGGGATCCACTGATTCAAATGTCAAATTTTAAAGAATTTCATACAAGTATGACTTGGCATGTGAGACTCAAAATAAAATTTCTAGCTTTTAGAAGGGTAGTATAAAATACGGTTAAAGAAGAGAAGACAATGGACTTTTGACTAGCCAGGCTAGAGAACATATAGTATAGGTGGGAAGTTGGGAGTTTGATATTTTGCGGATTTCCCTCCGTGTGCGTTTACAAGATAAATATAAAGCAACAACTTTTAAACTCTTTTTAAAGAAAACGAATCAAAATGCTACGTTTGAAAATTTTGTTGTTTGTAACAGGGGTGTCAAGTGGGTCGGGCCAGCCCGAACCCGGCTCGGTAAACCCGGCCCACCACCGGCCCTGCCCAAGCCCACTAAGAGGTGTAAGGGGCTGGGCTAGGTGAGTTTTATTAAGGGGCTGGGCTAGGTGAGTTTTATTAAGGGGCTGGGCCGGATAAGGTGGACAGCCTACCAGCAACCCGGGTGATGGCCCACCGGCCCGGCCCACTTCAAATAAAAAAAAAGGTAAGTACTACATTTATTACTAATAATAAGTATTTTAAAAACATTGTATCCCAATAAAATAGCTGTAGCTATAATTGTGGGATTCTTAAAATTTTGGAAGCAAATATATGAAATATTTATTAATTATTCAAACCATAGTTAGAATCTTACTTTAGTTAATTAAAACTTAACCATTAATTTTAACTCAGAGTGAAGAAATCAAGGAAGAGAACAAGATCCAAGAGAAGACCAGCAACTTGAAGATATAATGTCACTTGGAACATCTCCAATGTATGGAGATGTCGATTATGAAAATTTTGAGCCAATTCCTTCTAATGTTAATATGGAAGAATTGAATAAAATGGTGGAAAATATGTAGATTTAAATTTGAAGAGTTGTCAAATTGAATTTTCTTTTTCTAGTTTAAGTTTACGAAATCAAAGAAAAGTAAATGTAAGTTTGTAAGCTTTAAAGTTTAAATTCGACTTTGCAATTATCGATTAATAAAACTAAAGACTCACTCAGCCTTTGAATTTCTTTTCAAATTTGTGTTATAATTTTATTTATAATTTTATTTACAAGAATAATAATCTGTATGCAGTCAAAATAGAACTATAAATGTAATTGTGTAAAATTAATCCTACACAAGCAGCAACTCCAAGATAAATTTCTACAAGGAGGGACAAACATTAATCAGTGCCCAAAAGCAACAAGACATTATAAGAGGCTGACAAAATCAGTGAAATGACAAGCCTCTGAAATTGCTGATGCGTGAAATAAATCAAATACCCCTTTTAAGTTACTATCTTGATGTTGGCTTACATAAGTTCAAAAATATTTCAATAGGTTATACAGTATATAATAATATAAACTATTAGTTATATATATATATATATATATAATAATATATTAATAAAATCTTATTAGTTTCAAATATTTTATATATAATAATAATTAAATATTTTTTAGCGTATTGAAATGTCTCCGCCGATGATGGAGGTGTGACAATCTGCACATGACATTAGGACTTAGGATCAGATGAGATAATTAAATTAAGAACTTTGGTTTAGTATCAAAACTCATGTGCATTGTTCCCATTTAGTTCCCATTTAGATGAGTAGGAAATTTAGAGAAAGAGGAGAGTAGGGAATTGTGAGATAATATGGAGAGGAATGAATGGTATTTATAGATTGAAAATACAGCCAAAGTATAATTTAAGGAACTTGATGGTTAAAATAAAGTTGACAACAACTAGATTTTAAAGTATCAAACTTAATAAATTTTAGTATTAGATTTTTTTTTAAAAATAACTAAAACCCGGCCCGGCCCGGCCCACTAACTAAAACCCGGCCCGGCCCACTAACGGGCCCGGTTATCCCGAGGTGTAGCCCCTATCCGAGGTGGGTTGGGCCGGACACCCTTTCCTCTCCAAGCCCGGCCCGACCCCTTCCCGACCCCTTGTGGCCCACGTTAAAATGGCCCGGCCCGGCTCACTTGACACCCATAGTTTGTAACTTGTAAGTATGTATATCTACATTAGTTTTACACTAAGAATTAAAATGATACCTCCGTGTTAGTGTTATAACCCGTATTTTGTACGCTTGGATATTTCAAAGTTGTCGTGGAAAGTTAAGGGCGAGACCATTTTCAAAAAAAATATTTTAACGTACATGTGGTTATGAATATTATTTATGAACATTAGTGTTATGGAAATATTGAGAAAGGTTAAGGGTAGAAAGAGAAACTCACAAAATGGTACATGGTATAATGTGGAAGGCTAGGGGCGAAATGGTAATATTGAGGAAAGTCGAGGGGAAAAACGAGAATTTTACAAAAGGAGTTCATGAAGGTTCCAAAAAGGGCATATTGGCCATGTGATGGAAATATATGGACCAAAGTGTACATGGTAAGACAATGAGTCATCTTTTATTTCTTTAAGAAAAATTCAAGAAAAAGAGAAGAAAACTCTAGGAAAAGAAAGAAAGGGAGACATGTGGCCATTTCATATTAAGTGGGGGGGCTAATTGTAAATAATAAAAACACATGGGGTCAAAGCTTGCATAAGAAGACAATTAGTCTTTTTTGACCAATTTAGAAAAATTCAAGAAAAAAGAAAGAAATTTCTAGAGAAATTGAGAGAGAGGCATGTGCCCCTCACATGCTTAAGGAATTACTTATATATATATGAGAGCTTACCCTTTAATTCAAGACAAGCAAGAACAACAACAAAAAAAAAAAAAAAAAAAAAAAAAAAGGAGAAAGACTAAGGGGCTATTCGGCCCCCTCCCCACCAACAAAAACCTTGGATAATTTTTCACCAAAAATTATTCTCTCCTAGCCAAACAACTAATTGAAGGGTCCTTAGCAAAGTAGAGTGTTCATTGGAGCAAGAAAAACACAAATTCTTGAAAGTTACAATCTTGGCAAGAAGGAAGATAAGAGGAGAAGGTAAGAATTCATGATCTTTTACATGTTATGGATGTTTATGTATGTTGTAGCATGTGGAAATGAATGAAATTCATGAAGTATGTGTATGTATGGTGTTGGCCGAATGGAGTAATTGTTGTGTAGAAATGATGAATTAATTTTATTTTAGTAGTTTGATTGTTGTGTTGTGAATTCCATAATGTAAAATGGATGAAGAACATGAGATCATGCATGTTGAAGTTGTGGCCATGTATGTGGTATGGTGGCCGAAAATGGTGGGGTTGTGTAAGACAAGTGAATTGATTTTATTTAGTACTTTGGTTGTTGTGTTGTGGATTTTATGTTGCAATAAAAGCTTAATGATCTTAATAAAGTTGTAGTAGTTGGAGACTTGTTTTATAGGGTTATGTAAATTGGACATAATGTTCTTGCATGCATGGAAGGTAATGTTGTTGGTGTATAACTCATGAATTTAGAAGTAAAGGATGTGGTTGGAAGATTGTAAGGTTGGGGTTGTTGAATTGAATTGAGTTGAATTGAATTGAATTGAATTGAATTGAATTGAATTGAATGTTGGAGTGTTGCTAGAATAAATTGCTAGCATTGTTGTTGGTTTGGCCGGGTTGAATTCCCGGATTGTTGTTGATTGAAATTGGCCAAGATAGATTCTTGGGGACGGTGTATTTACAGGGGAAATGCTACCGAAATTTCGGTAGACAAAGTGTTACTTTAAGAATCAACTTCTAAATGCCCTAATTAATGTTTGGTAAATGTGACCAAATGTAGATTTTGAAGAAATTGGAACTTGAATTTGGAGGAGCGTAAGGAGCGGAAAAAGGTATGTAAGGCTTTACCTGTTATATCCCGTGTTTTCGCATAATCGGAAATCGTGAAAATAATTAAGACTTGCATGTTATAAGGAAATAATTGATTTTAGTTAAAAATGTCTATGTTGTTTATGGAAATATTGGTGTGGAAATGTGAAGGAAGTCCAAGGGCAAAAATTGGAATTTCGGAAATTAGTTTCGGGAATTACAAAATGAGATTTTGACGAATTGGGCCAAGAAAAATTTGATGAAAAATTGGAGCCCAAGTTCTAGGGGTGGCCGGCCAAAGGCTTGGCCCAAGCCCCATTTTAAGTGGTCATGTGATTATCACATGACCCTTAATCTAGTATATATCCATATCCCCTTTAGAATTTTCAAGAAAAGCCAATCAAAACAAAAAAAAAAAAAATGAAGAACACCTCAAGGGAGGCTCTCGGCCGAACCCTCTTCAAGCAAAAAAATAATAATTCCCAAGCCTTTGTTTCTAATCTAAAAATCGTGCCCTTCTTGTAGTTGTAACAAGTACAAGACGCTCTCCGACGTGATACAATTAGTTTGGCGAAAGAGCGGCGGTTGCGGCAAGTCGGAATTTCAAGAAAAAAGGTAAGATTTCTATGTTTTTATGTTAGGGAATGGATATATATGTTATAGTGATTAAAGTGGCATGCAGATTATGGAATTTTGTGGTGTTTGTGAATGGCGTGTGTGTGTATAGAGGGTGTGTTTGGTCGTGAGCCATGATAGTGTGGAAGGGAGGTGAATTTGATTTTGTTTAGTTGTTAATTGCGTCGTTGTGGCATTTATGGCGTAAATGAATGTTTAACGAGTTGAATTGGCATTGGAAAATGGTTGCGGGTTCTTATGGGAATTTATATGATTTTTTTGTATATTCTTATATAATTGTGAAAGTAAGACTTTAAATGTGGATTATGGTTGTTGTTAATGAATTTGGAATGAAACAATGCGAGTTAGTATGTTCGTCGTAGTTGTTGACGTTTCGGATGGAATATGGAAAGTGACGAATCATTCGAACTTGTGTATATCGCTCAGAATATTATTGAGATGTGTTTGAATAACCTTGAATGAGTAAATGAATACAATAATGTGGACATTAGTTTGGTATTGTGAAGTTTGAATGAAAGTTGTCGATGTATGTAGGAAGAAAGAATATTGACGTTAGACTTATTTTGTTGCGACTTATGATGTTTGTGATATTGTGGGCTGTTGTGTTGTTGTATATGGAGCCGAGCTAAGTCTCGGGGTGTTATATATATAGGGAAAATGCTGCCGAAATTTCGGTAGGCAAATATGAGATTAAGTGCATTCTTAAGTATTGAAATTCCTAATTAGGTAACTCTGACCATTTGCAGATTCTGAGCGAAACGGGACTTGAGTTTTGGGCGAGCGTAAGACGTATATAAGGTATGTAAGGCTCCCCACTCTTTCTTTTGGCATGTCTTAGTATGCTAGGTTGATATCGGAACCCCGGGAGCAGTTCTGCTCCTCGAAATCCGAATTAGAGAATGGCTACTATTCCTTCAATTCAATTGAAGCTTAAAAACCCTATTTAGACTAGAAAGTAACCAAACGTCCGAAACTTGTGCAAACGTAGTCGGATCACTTCGAAACCTTTATGTATGATCCCATGGACCCCAAATGTCCGTAATTCATGTTTGCCACCTCGACTTGACCCGAGGTGGGCCCGCTAACCCCGAGATGCCTCATTTGTTCTATTAGGTTCTCTTTTTTGGAAAAGTTTTGATAAGGGATCTTCGGTTATGAAATTGTCTTCTATGAAAGAATGTTTTGATTACTATAATGTACTAAACTGTATTTTGAGCCATACTTACCACTTTGAGAACACCTTTGTGAAATGAACTTCCGTACTAACAAATTATTCGACTACTTTGACTAGTGAGATGACTTATGATGTAATCAAGTTTCGAAAGACTATTTTGATATACAAATTGCATTGTTTGCTCACGACTCCGCTCGTGCCCTTATTATGACTTCGTTCACCGGTTCCAGGGCCGGTTATGATTCGTGCGTACTATGATAAATTCGGCCGTATGCTGTGTTACGGTTCCCGAGAACTCGCCATAGGGCCGGGTTCCGTTTGGAGTTATGCTGTGATATGGCTGGTGATATGTTATGCTGATTTGTGTGCTCGGGGATGTACGGAGATTTGAACCTTCTGGTGTTATGCTGTGTGTGGCACCAGCGTCGGAGTGGTGACCACGTTCCTGAGCTTTGCATGATTTTATTTGCATTATGTATATATGTTTTGATACAAATTTTGATATATCATTCAGTACTTCCCTTTGTATCTGTTTGCTTTCAGTTGTGGCCCATATTTCTGTACTCTATGCTTTACATACCCAGTACATCTTTCGTACTGACCCCCTTTCCTCGGGGGCTGCGTTTCATGCCCGCAGGTACAGACACAGGTGATCCACCACTGTAGGCTCCACTTTCTGATATTTCGGAGTACTCTCTTTGATCCGGAGTCCACTTTTGGTACATACATCTTTCGCTATGTATATATATTTCTGTATATCCGACTATTTGGGTACGGCGGGGGCCCTGTCCCGTCATATGATTCTGTCGGTCTGTTTAGAGGTCTGTGGACATGTTTGTGGGTTAGGGTCTTTCTGTATGGATATGTGTATATGTTGTTTGGGCGATCCCATACGCCGAGGCGGCTGGTCCGCATATGTTTATACGTTGCTTTGCTAGCCCTGTGTGGCCTTTGTTGGTGTTTGCTGTGTACAGGGTTATTTTGGATAGTCTGTAAAACAGAGGAAACTCTGCCGAAATATTTCTGGAAATTGTCTAAATTTAGAATATAGCCTCGTCGGCTTCTGCTATATACTTGAATGCATTTGATAGATGGGTTTGGGTGCCCAGATCGGGCACTAGTCACGGCCTACGGGGCCTACCCGCACCCAAGCCTCCAGCTCCTCACCCAGGGGCGGAGGACAGGACACTGAGAGAGGCTGTGCAGTTATTGACCACTCTGGTAGCGGGACAGGCTCGCAGACGCGGGCGGAGAGATGATGATGATGACGACAGGCGTGATAGCCTGAGAGTTCGAGAGTTCCTATTGTGTGGCCCTCCAGAGTTTTTCGGGTCTAAGCCCGACGAGGACCCCCATGACTTTATTCGGGGGATGCGGCGCTCACTAGACTTGGTCAGGGCTTCAGAGACTGAGTCTGTTGAGTTGGCTTCGCATAGACTACGGGATATTGCTGCTCACTGGTATGAGTCCTGGGAGTTATCCAGGGGTGAGGGTGCTACCCCAGCTACTTGGAACGTGTTCGTGACTGCTTTCACTCACCACTTTTTGCCCCCAGAGTTACGGCGGGCGCGGGTTGACCGATTTTTGCATCTGCAGCAGAGGGGTCGGAGCGTCCGTGAGTATAATATGGAGTTTGATTCTTTGGCCCGGTATGCACCTGCCATAGTAGCAGATATGGCCGATCGGATGCACAGATACGTGATGAGGTTAGACCGCTATTTGATTGATGGCTGTATGGCGGTGGCATTGCAGGCAGACATGGATATTGCCCGACTACAGGCTTATGCCCTGGGTATGGAGGACCGACATAGAGCTGATTATTCTAGCAGAGATCGGGACAGGAGGCCGCCCAAGAGGGCCAGATCCGCAGGTTATTCTGGAGATTCTCGAGGCGGACAACCTCAGCAGCAGCAGTCAGGCAGACATCCTCCTCCGTCAGGCCGGGGTACACAGCCAGCCGGTAGGAGATTTGACAGTGCAGGACAGTCTGGGGCCGGTCAGAGCTCTAGAGCATCAGGGTCACAGATAGCTAGAGGTCCCAGCCAGTCCAGACCACCCAGGCCCCGTTGTTCCCATTGCGGGAAATCGCACCCGGGAGAGTGTTATCGACTTACTTGAGCCTGTTTTTCATGCGGTGGTCAGGGCCATCTTATGCGAGATTGTCCGTTGGCGAGCGGTTCTGGTAGTGTGGCTCAGCCGACGGGGTCAGCCGCTGGTTCATCATCTGCTCCATCAGTTGCACGCCCTGCGGGGCGAGGTATGCCTGCACCGGCGGGACGCGGTCGAGGTCGTGGCAGTGCTTCAGGTTCTAGCGGTCCCTCGAACCGCATATATGCATTAGCCAGTCGCCAGGACCAGGAGGCTTCGCCGAATGTCGTCACAGGTACATTATTGGTTTTCTCCAGATCTGTATATGCACTGATTGATCCTGGTTCTACTTTATCATATATTTCCCCGCTCGTTGCTAGTAAAATTGGGATAGTGTCTGAGCCTATAGAGCCATTTGAGGTCGCTACACCGGTCGGGGATTGTATTATAGCGAGGCAGGTATATAGGGATTGTTCGGTGACTATATGTGATCGCTGCACTAAAGCTGATTTGATAGAATTAGATATGCTGGAATTCGATGTCATTATGGGTATGGACTGGTTAGCTTCCTGTTATGCTAATGTTGACTTCCTGAAGAAGGTAGTCCGTTTTCAGTTTCCAGGGGAACCAGTTAAAGAGTGGTTCGGGTCTACAGCATCGCCGAGGGGTAAATTTATTTCGTACCTCAAGGCTAAGAAGATGATTCAGAAAGGTTATATCTATCACTTGGTTCGTGTGCACGACACTACAGCTGAGACACCTACCATTCAGTCTGTTCCGGTCGTTAATGAATTCCCAGACGTATTTCCTGATGAGCTTCCGGGTCTTCCGCCCGAGCGGGAGATAGATTTCACTATAGACTTGTTGCCGGATACGCAGCCTATATCTATTCCTCCGTACAGAATGGCACCGGCTGCATTGAAGGAATTGAAAGAGCAGCTGAAAGATTTGTTGGATAAGGGTTTTATCAGACCCAGCACATCACCCTGGGGAGCGCCGGTATTATTTGTAAGAAAGAAAGACGGGTCACTGCGCATGTGTATCGATTACCGGCAATTAAATAAGGTGACTATCAAGAATAAATATCTCCTCCCCCGGATTGATGATTTGTTTGATCAGTTGCAGGGTGCTAAATATTTTTCAAAGGTGGATCTGCGCTCAGGTTATCATCAGGTGCGAGTGCGAGAATCTGATATCCCAAAGACAGCTTTCAGGACCCGGTACGGGCATTATGAATTCAGAGTCATGTCTTTCGGGTTGACTAATGCTCCAGCAGTATTCATGGACCTGATGAATCGGGTATTTCGGCCTTTCCTGGACATGTTCGTGATTGTGTTTATCGATGATATTTTGATTTATTCACGATCAGCAGAGGAGCATTCGGATCATTTGAGGACAGTACTTGGAACTCTCCGTCAACAGAAATTATATGCTAAATTTTCCAAATGTGAATTCTGGTTAACTTCTGTGGCTTTCTTGGGGCATATTGTCGGAGCAGACGGTATTCGGGTCGATACGCAGAAAATTGAAGCTGTACAGAATTGGCCCAGGCCTACTACACCGACAGAGGTGCGCAGTTTTCTGGGGCTAGCCGGATATTATCGCAGGTTCGTGGAAAACCTTTCTTCTATTGCAGCACCACTGACGAAGCTTACTCAGAAAGCAGCGAAATTTCAGTGGACAGATGCCTGCGAGCGCAGTTTCCAGCTGTTGAAAGAAAAATTAATTACAGCCCCAATGATAGCTCTTCCAGAAGGATCAGACGGGTATGTTGTCTTCTGTGATGCCTCTGGTATTGGGATAGGTTGCGTGTTGATACAGCACGGTCGAGTCATAGCCTATGCTTCCCGGCAGCTCAGACCGCACGAGAAGAATTATCCCACTCATGATCTTGAGTTAGCCGCGGTGATTCATGCTTTGAAGATTTGGCGGCATTATTTATATGGGGTCCACGTTGACATTTATACGGACCATAAGAGTCTCCAGTATATTTTTAAGCAGAAAGAACTAAATTTGCGGCAGAGAAGATGGCTTGAATTATTGAAAGATTATGACGTTAACATTCTGTATCATCCTGGAAAAGCTAATGTGGTAGCGGATGCACTTAGCCGCAAGTCCATGGGCAGTTTAGCTGATGTACCATCTGATAAGAAAGACTTGGTTCGTGAAATTCATCAGTTGGCCAGCCTTGGAGTTCGTTTGGCGGATTCTGGAGATTCTGGGATTTCTGTTCGTGCAGTTGCTGAATCATCTATTATAGCAGAGGTAAAGCAACGTCAGTTTGAAGATCCTATCCTGGTTCAGTACAGAGATGTGGCCCTTAATAAAGACAAGACTCCGTTTGAAATTTCACCTGAAGGGGTATTATTATATGAAGGCAGATTCTGTGTTCCGGATGTTGCAGGCTTACGGCGACAAATCATGGGCGAGGCGCATAATGCGCGGTATTCTGTTCATCCTGGTTCCACCAAAATGTACCATGATCTCAGAAGTTTGTATTGGTGGGACGGTATGAAGAAAGATATTGCAGAGTTCGTTAGTCAGTGCCCGAATTGCCAGCAGGTTAAAACGAACACCAGAAGCCCGATGGGTTATTACAGGAGATGGAAATTCAGCCTGGAAATGGGAGATGATTAATATGGATTTCGTCGTTGGGTTGCCGCGCACTCCACGTAGGTATGATTCTATTTGGGTTATTGTTGACAGATTGACGAAATCAGCCCATTTTCTTCCAGTTCGGACTACTTATTCGGCTGAGGACTACGCTAGATTGTACATCAGAGAGATAGTCAGACTTCACGGAGTCCCTGTATCTATTATTACTGACCGAGGTGCCCAGTTTACGGCAAATTTCTGGAGGTCATTTCAGGAGGGATTAGGGACTCAGGTGAGCCTCAGTATAGCTTTTCACCCTCAGTCCGACGGGCAGGCCGAGCGCACTATTCAGACGCTGGAAGATATGTTGCGGGCCTGCGTTATTGATTTCAGAGGCAGCTGGGATGATCATTTACCGCTTATTGAATTTGCCTATAATAACAGTTATCACTCCAGCATTCAGATGGCACCGTACGAAGCCCTTTATGGCAGGAAATGCAGATCTCCTATTGGATGGTTCGATGTGGGCGAAACTAAATTAATTGGACCAGATGTGATCCAGGAAGCAGTGGATAAAGTAAAACTTATTCGGGAGCGATTATTGGCTGCACAGAGTCGACAGAAAGCATATGCAGACAGACGACGTCGACCATTAGAGTTCCAGATTGGCGACTGGGTATTTCTGAAGGTGTCTCCTATGAAGGGTGTTATGAGATTCGGTAAAAAGGGTAAGTTAAGCCCGCGGTATATCGGGCCGTATCAGATCATTCGGAAGATAGGCGAGGTCGCCTATGAGCTAGACTTACCATCCGATTTGGAGGCCGTACACCCGGTATTTCATGTGTCTATGCTGTGAAAATGTATTGGTGATCCTTCCAGGATATTCCCAGTGGACGATATTCAGGTAACGGAGCACTTGTCTTATGAAGAGCAGCCTATAACTATTCTGGACCGACAGGTACGGAGACTACGCACTAAGGAAGTGCCTTCTGTTAAAGTCCTGTGGCGCAACAACAACCTGGAAGAAATGACCTGGGAGTCTGATACGCTCAAATTACACCTATTAATGGCGTAAAGCGGACGTTGTCAAATATAGTAACCCAACAAGGTTGGGGTCGAATCCCACAGGGAATATGGAGAGAAAAGAGTACTAATCGTATGCGATACCAATCTTTAAATGCTTTAATCCTATTCCGGATAGTTTGAATTGATTGTTCAATAATGTAATTGAATACTTTGACTTAGAATGTAATTAATATGAGAGAGAGACTAAGGTTGTGTTTCCCAATTTGATTAGATATTATGCTTCGGATTTCAATGTGATATACTTCTAATGGTTGTTCTAAGAATATGCACTTGATCTCTTAAAGACTTCTTAATGTTTCCCAACAGTTAAGCAGTATTTCCTCTTTATGATTCTTCCGAATATAAAAGAGTTACAATCGAAGAGCGACCAATAATGCCAATTTAGACTTATTCTTATTCCTAAGTTAGTCTATTAAACGAGGGTTAACGCCTCGAGTCATTGTTATTCAATCTTACCAATATTGACTCTCTTTCCCAAGAAAAGTCAATATAATGGCTTCGGCTAATGCTTGCAATCATTACCCAACGTTACAACACAAAGATAGAATAAATAACAACAACCATTATGCATATATCAATAATAGAAACCCATTCACATAATACCCATCATGGGATTCACAACCTTAGAATTGAAATTAGCTACTCATAATGTTTCTTGACAGAAAAAGCTTAAAGATTAACATAATACACTTACAATACTAATACAAGATGGAATGAGAGTGAAGTTGTTGCCTTAAATGCTCCAATCACTTCAAGATTAAAAATCTAGGGTTTATGCCTCTAAAATAAAATCTGAATAATGAATTAAAACCCTACATTATGTATTTATAGAGCCAAAAATCGCGCCAAGTTTCTGGACAAAAATGCCCTTACGCCGCATTGTTACGGACCGTAACTCAGGTTACGGTCCGTCCTTCATTTCGTCATTTGACCACTTCGACGTTACGGCCACCATGCGACGGACCGTACCCTGTGTTACGGTCCGTCCTTCTGAAGCGTAAGTGGTGACAATTACTTGGCAACTCTCTGGAATTTTGGATGATGTTACGGTGAAGGGTTACGGACCGTAACATGAGTTACGGACCGTAACACTAAACCGTAACACTGAAGATTTTATTGAAACTCTCTGGAAATTTAGCTCATGTTACGGTGACATGTTACGGACCGTAACATGAGTTACGGACCGTAACACTAAACCGTAACACTGAAGATTTTATTGAAACTCTCTCGAAATTTAGCTCATGTTATGGTGACATGTTACGGACCGTAACATGAGTTACGGACCGTAACACTTCACCGTAACACTGATGGTTTCAATGAAACTTTCTGGAAATTCAGGCCTTGTTACGGATCAAAGGTACGAACCGTAACATGAGTTACGGACACCGTTACGGTCCGTAACATGAGTTACGGACCGTCGCTTAGCTCAAATTTGTCCGTTTTTCTAGCATTACTTCTCATTTCCGATCCTTAGTTAATCAACCCTATAAAACACAAAAATAACATAAGAAACAATATAAAAACACTTAAAATCAAGCAATATTTCTAGTTACAAAGGCATAAAATGTGCCAAAATTCACGGCACATCAACACCCCCAACTTAAGCTTTTGCTTGTCCTCAAGCAACTACAACAATACTCACTACTAACACACGACATCTTAGCAAAATAAGAATGACTACGGTGGTTTTGGCATGTGTTCCTAGCACGGACTCTTCAATTCAAGAAAAATATTTAGGCTCTTATCCATCTCCTATTTGTGACACAAGATGCACATTTCGAAAAAATGTCAATTCACTATGCAATCTCAATTAATGACATAATCATAGTACGGGGGCCTCTATGCACATGAATTTCAACTTCCGGAAAGCCAGTTACTTTGAAACCTACAATCCTTATGCCCTCACATAGACCAAATAATGTCCCAACACACATTTACGACATAAATGGGACAGAAGACTAAAGAGACAGAAGAACACTCATACTCACAAAGAAATTTGTATACCATGCGTGCACATACCATAGGCTTGCCTTTATTTTCCATGCATTCAACTTTGAACAATTTGATCGTGATCACATTAGGACTTTTTGGGCTTGTAACATTGGCTTAGGGACGGGTAGGATGAATATTTGGGTATCGGTGACTCACTCTCCTCGACACTTCTTTTTGACTTCATTCACCATTCTTCCTATCATTTCCGACCCTCCATTTTTAGCGTGGATTTATTTAGAACTTTGAACAATTTTTTTTATTTTTTTTATTTTTTATATATATATATCCACGCTGAATTATGTCCCTTTATATTCGTGATTACCCCCAACAGGCCTTTGACCTCATTTTCCTCATCTTTGACTTATCACCCCCAACTTAGGCTTTTAGCCTCATTTTCCGCATTTTTGACTTGTCACCCCCAACTTAGGCTTTTAGCCTTATTTGTCAATCTTCCGTGTCAAGGAGGGACTTGGTGCCAAATGGGTTTATTCGAAGAAAAAGTCTATAGGCTCAAAAATGGGAGACTAGGGATCATTTTCTGTACGGGCCAGGCTCATTTAAGATACTTTGGGGTTAATACAAAGAAAGCCTAAGATCACTTCACAATCTAATTCTCCTTAGAATTCACGCACGACCAACCGGGCAAGTTCTAGATTGCAGGCATCATATGCAAATAAAAGCTAAAAACTCACAACACAATGGCATAAGGATTGTTTAAATACTCCGACTTCATTTCCGTTTGAAGATTTCACATACATAAACACCCTTTCTTTGCAATGTCATTAAAAGAACCATACATGTCAATATCAACAACTCAGTTTTGATGTACATCACAAATTATTTTTCGGAGGGATATCATTGAACTTGTAAAAACCATTTTTATCTATGCTAGAAACACGGACCACCACCACTTAAGTCAGCATTACTTTACTTCTATATTAAACATTCTAAACATGCTAGGTTCAACATACACACAACATTCTTCGGGAATAGAAACACATAGCAAAGAACAGCCGAAGAACGTCCTAACACATACTTGTTAATAAAAACAATACCAACAAAACAAAACAATAACAATTGTCTTAAACACATGCTTACTATCACAATTTTGATAAGATATTTACCAAAACAAAACAATAAAAACAATATCCAGTATACTAAAACAGCAATCCCAACAACCAATCAGCAAATACCACACCCCCAACTTAAAAGCATGCATTGCCCTCAAAGCATCAATATAACGCAGCAAAAAATTTGGAGGGCCTCCCTGGAGCGCACTAGGCACTCGGATCTGTCGCAGCATCATGGGTGGAGCAGTGGATGGGGGAGAAATACGGTGAGCCGGCTCTGTAGGCTGAGTTGAGCTAGAAGTAGCTCCTGCGGTGTCGGAACTTAACCGGGACTCCTGGCGGATTCTTTTCAAAGTACGCCGCTCCTCTTCCTCATTCTGTGGGCGTAACTAAGCATATGGATCAAGAATTTGGAGAATGGGCTCGAGATCTAGCGAGGCTCTGCTTCGCTTCCCTTTGTCCAAAGAGGGGATATCCTCCTCCAACTCCTCGTCGTGCTGTTCCTCAACCGTGTCATCGTTGTCATCATCCCCTAGTAAGCTCTGAATCGGCTGGTATAGGGTCTGTACCAACTCCGTGTGTACTTTAGGAAGCTGGTCTGTCGCCACAGCCACTTCCTGGGCTTTCAATTTCTGCACATCATCCTTGACAGACCGCAACTCACTCCGAATAGCGCCCAATTCCATAGTAGGGTGTGTCCTAGTCAGCTCAGTCATCCTGCGCTCAATACCATCTATCCGGGAGTGGATTTGTAATGATTGTAGGTGGTCCGCAGCCATCTGTTCTTTCATCAGTCGCAGCGCTGCATCAATAGCCCTTTTTGTGTATAATTTTAGCTCAGTCATGATCTGCTTGACCTGCCTATCTGTGCGATCCGCTTGTAAGACCACCGCCCCAAAATTGTCCCGGTTGAACATCATTTTTCTCGCAAGCTCGGGTGGGACTCCTGGTGTTGCCTGCGGTGGTGCTGGGCTTGCTCCAGTGGAAAAGGTAGGACCACCCGAAGTAGGTGCGGCTGGAGGTGGCATAGGCTGTGTAGCATGATCAGCCGGTGGAGCCTCAGAATCTGTGTGCTGATCCGCAGCAGCTCCCTCTTCACCCATGATAGCCAAGGGTATAACATCTGATCCCGTAGGCCCCTCCGGCACCTCAGAAACCGATGCAGAGGGCAACGAACCCTGGCTGAACACCTCATCTTTCCCTTTTGTGATGTCATAAATATGGCTGGCAATCACACTGTGATTGATATGGGGTAGGGGTTCTGGTTCTGCACGCAAGCATAGTAGCGTAAGCAGGCATGGATGAATGAGGGAAGTGGCCGGCTGGGTGGCTCTCTCTCGGAGGTCTTCGGCTATCAGTCGCCCGAAGTTGATCTTATATCGCGACATTATGGAAGCCACAAGAACAGCCCTGTCTGGAGTCAAATAATTATCTGATTGGGTAGGACGGATTCGGAACAGAACAATTTGCCACCAAAACTTTGCCTCTGGCGTTAGGGTGTTTTTCCAAATCCGCGTGGTGGCTGTCAACTTTCGCACTATGGCCCATTCAGGATCTGTTGTCCGTGCAATAACAGAAGCTACCCATTTTCGGACGGGGATTGTATCCTTCTGTTCAATTTTGTAGGCAAACTCCCCTTCTTCCACTGCTGTAGGCTCTATATAATCTTCCCCGAATAGTGTTTTATTTATAGCCGATGGAGAGACATCTATCTTCTTTGTCCGGAATACAACCTCATTCATTGCCGGTACTTGAGTTGCTCGCTGCCCTTTCTTCACTACTTTGAATACAGCTGCCCCATATGAAGCGTAGAATTCCCTAACAAAAACCGATATGTAGGACCCAACGGGGTTTTTCAAAAACTCCAACTTGTGGAATCGGATAGTATCACTAATGCCGGGATATCCTTCGATTCCATCGAAGATGACATTCCGTTCCTCGAAAATACTCCGCCTTGGGTCCATTCCCTCACCTTTTACCCGCTCACACCCCTTGTTATACAAATCTTCAGATCCCTCCACATTAAACCGGAGGATCTTCTCAGTCATAGTTTGCAGCCGAATGTCAAGTTTCCTTCTTTCCTGTTCGCGCTCTTTTTTGCGCTCCTCCGCAGTAGACTGTCTAATGGGTGGTTGAGGTCGGTGTGTTGGTGTGATAGCCCGCTGGGGTTCACTTTGGCTCGACGAACTCGACGAGCTCGACTCTCTTAACTCCTCAGTCGAGGAGGAACTTTCTGATTGTGGGTCTGGTTGGCTGGGTGCAACTGGTGGGGGTGGCTTGCTGGGTGCGACCGACCTCTTTTTAGGCCTGGCGTCCTTGATCAGATCGTCGTCGCGCAGCCGTGAGGTTACCTTGCTTGCAGCACGACCTTTTCCTTTTTGCGCGACCTTAGGTGAAGCCTTCTTTGATTGTCGTGGTTTACCCAGACCTGTGGAAGGAAAAGTTAGATATGATGTACGAGAAGTTGTAAAATTTTTACACCTTATGAATTTAAGCCAAAGACTTTAATTAGGTCAGGTACCGTAACACAGTCGACGGACCGTCGATGGTGTTACGGGCCGTATCTTCATCCGTAACTGAAATGGTTCAATTAAGCAAAGGGACCGTAACACAGTCGACGGTCCGTATCATAGTATACGGTTCGTAACGTCGCACCGTAACGTGATCAAAATTTCCAGAAAAGTTATTGGAAATTTGAGAGGTGTTACGGTGTGATGTTACGGTCCGTAACGTACGTTACGGTCCGTAACACATAATGACGGGCAACAGAGTAGCAAACAAATGCCTTGGCCAAATTTTATCGTTTTAAGCACGAGGCCAAGATTTTCGACTTAATGATCCATGGGTATGTTGTGAAACAATATTATATCCCCTCACATGCCTCGGGTTACTTAGACTTCACCCGATTTTATTAAAGTTTTCATTGGGGACTTGTATCGAACAGTTGGTGGGCAAACCGATTTAGTAATTTCACGAATGAAACCTTCAACCGGATTTGCCCTCCAATTCAGTGGGAAGCAGTTGCTTGTACCCACGAATCTTTTAAACAGCACCAATACCAATCCCAACCCCCAACCAATGTCAAATCCCCCATAACTTATCAATTTAAATGCAAACTCAATCAACACAGCCCAAAACACGAATTTCAACACATATTTTACGAAATTACTCATGAGCATCATAGAACTCGCATTGATAGCTAAAAGAAAAGAGTAAAGACATGTAATACCTGATCGTTGGCGATTGTAAGGATGAAACTCAACTTAAAACAGTGATTGTGGATAAGAAAATAGTAATGAGATTTTAGAGAAATATGGGGGAGAATGGGAGGAGGATGAAGAGAGGAGGATGTGAAGAAGAGAAGAGAGGATTTATGAGGGAGGGGGAGTCGAAAAACGTGTGAAGAATCGTTATAATTTGGAATGGGAACCGTCGGTAATGTATTTAAACATTTCCGACAATTACGTTACCTGTTACGGACCGTATCATAGGATACGGTCCGTATCTTGTGTTACGGTTCATCAAACGACCCCGTTTCGTTTATTCATTAATGACCTGGCAGTCCAATCGACGGACCGTAACTCGTGTTACGGTCCGTATCACCTGGCGTAACATGTTGAAAATTTCCAGTGAAGCCCATATTTTGCATCAAAGTTACGACACAGTGTTACGGTCCGTAACACGTACGACGGACCGTAACTCGTACCGTAACACTCTTCCTCACCCTTCAGTGATTTTTTATTTTTTTCTTTTTGCCTGTTACGCTTCATGATACGGACCGTAACAAGAGTTACGGGCCGTAACGTGGAGCGTCTCGCCTTGGATCACTTGGTAGTTATTTGGTCCCTTCAGTTCTCAAAATCCCACCACATTAGCACATCAACAACACAAAAGAATACAATGAAAATACAAACTTTAAACTACTTACAAAGCGGTAAATGTGGGTTGCCTCCCACACAGCGCTTGGTTTAACGTCACGGCTCGACGTGGTACCTCATTTTCGAGTTCAGGAGCCATATTTCAAACGATACCTATCCACGACCTTACCATCATCAATACACCAATGGTAATGCTTCACTCTTTGTGCATTCACCTTAAAAGTCCGAGTGCCATCCTCGGATTTCACCTCAATGACGCTTCCATTTGGGGACACACTCACAATTTCAAAAGGACCAGACCAACGAGACTTTAACTTGCCTGGAAAGAACTTCAGGCGTGAATTGTACAACAAGACCAAGTCTTTTGGCTGAAAATCCCTTTTTAGGATCTTCGAGTCATGATAGTATTTCATCTTTTCCTTGTACAGTGTTGCACTTTCATAGGCATTGTACCTAAATTCATCCATCTCGTTGATTTGAAACAACCGCAGCTTAGTTGCTTCATGCCAATCCATATTCAGCTTTTTCAATGCCCAAAGGGCTTTATGCTCAAGCTCAATAGGCTAATGACATGCCTTCCCAAATACCAACTTATACGGTGAAGTCCCTATAGGCGTTTTGAATGCCGTGCGATATGCCCATAAAGCATCATCCAACTTTTTAGACCAGTCAGTGCGATTCACATTGACCGTCTTTGCCAAGATGCTTTATATATCTCTGTTTGAGACCTCAACCTGACCACTCGTCTGAGGATGATATGGAGTGGCAACCCTGTGATGCACGCCATATTTTTCAAGAAGATCAGCAAATGGTTTATTGCAGAAATGAGATCCACCATCGCTAATAATAGCTCTAGGAGTGCCAAATCTAGTAAAGATGTTCTTTTTGAGAAACGCATTGACTCTCCTACCATCATTGTTAGGCAAGGCCACCGCCTCCACCCATTTGGAGACATAATCCACTGCGACAAGAATGTATTTCAGGCCGTAGGAGCTCACGAAGGGCCCCATAAAATCAATTCCCCATACATCAAATAGCTCCACCTCAAGAACAAAGTTCATCGGAGTTTCATGCCTCCGACCTATTGTGCCCTGGCGTTGGCATTTATCACAAGAGCGTGCCAACATATTTGCATCACGATAAATGGCTGGCCAGTAGTAGCCACACTCTAGCACCTTGGCTGCTGTTCGATTTCCACTGTGATGTCCACCAACTGGAGAATCATGGCACGCTTTCAAGATGTCCATCACCTCAGATTCCGCCACACATCTCCGGATCATATTGTCAGCACACGTTCTGAATAAGTAAGGCTCATCCCAACAATTCTGTCGGCAGTCTCGCAAGAACTTCTTCTTTTGATATGTCTTCAACTCTTAAGGAACGATGCCAGTTACCAAATAATTGGCAATATCGGCATACCATGGTGCCACATCATTGGAAATGACCAAAACTCTTTCATCCGGGAAAGTGTCATCAATATCTAGCACATCACTCGGTCTCCCTGGTGCTTCCAGTCTGGAAAGATGGTCAGCTACTTGATTTTCTGACCCTTTCCGGTCTCTGACTTCAAAGTCAAATTCTTGTAGCAACAACACCCATCTTATCAACCGAGGCTTAGCATCCTTTTTCGTCATCAAATAGCGCAATGCAGCATGGTCAGTGTGAACCACTACCTTGGCACCCAACAAATAAGCCCGGAACTTTTCAAAAGCATAAACAATAGCAAGTAATTCTTGCTCCGTTACTGTATAGTTCAGCTGGGCTCCATTTAATGTTTTGCTGGCATAATAAATTGGGTGTAGGATTTTGTTTAGCCGCTGACCAAGCACAACACCAATTGCAAGACCACTGGCGTCACACATTAATTCAAAGGGAAGTGACCAATCTGGGGACACCACAATCGGTGCGGAGGTTAATTTCAGCTTCAACTCGTCAAACGCCTTGATGCACTTTTCATCAAAATTGAATTTGGATTCTTTTTCTAAGAGTTTGCACATGGGATTTGCAATTTTTGAGAAGTCTTTGATAAACCTTCTATAGAATCCGGCGTGCCCCAAGAAACTCCGAACTCCTTTTACTGAAACGGGCGGAGGGAGTTGTGAAATCACATCGATTTTAGCTTGATCAACCTCAATCCCTTTTTCTGAAATCTTATGGCCAAGGACAATGCCCTCCTTGACCATAAAATGACACTTCTCCCAGTTGAGCACGAGGTTGGTTTCCTCACACCGTTGCAGCACCCAATCAAGATGACCCAAACATTCATCGAATGAATCTCCCACCACCGAGAAATCATCCATGAAAACTTCAAGAAAGTTTTCAACCATATCAGAGAATATGGACATCATGCATCTTTGGAAGGTAGCTGGTGCATTGCAAAGACCAAATGGCATCCGGCTGAAAGCGAATGTCCCATAGGGACAAGTGAAAGTAGTCTTTTCTTGGTCTTCCAACGCAATGTTGATCTGGTTGTATCCTGAGTACCCATCCAAGAAACAGTAATAAGATCTTCCGGCTAGCCGATCAAGCATTTGATCAATAAAAGGCATAGGGAAGTGATCCTTGCAAGATGCGGTATTCAGCTTCCGGTAGTCCATACACACTCTCCAACCGGTGACAGTCCTTGTTGGAATCAACTCATTTTTCGAGTTAGGGACAACAGTGATGCCCCCTTTCTTTGGCACACACTGAACAGGGCTTACCCAAGGGCTGTTGGCAATCGGGTAAACCACCCCAGCATCTAACCACTTAATGATCTCCTTCTTCACCACCTCTTGCATCGGTGGATTTAATCTTCTCTGATGTTCAACACTCGGCGAACTTTCCTCCTCCAACTGTATTCGGTGCTCACAAATTCCGGCGGGAATCCCCCGGATGTCTGCAATAGTCCAACCCAGAGCTCTTAAATGCTTTCTCAAGACTACGATGAGTCTTTGAATTTGGCCCTCATTCAGAAGCGATGACACAATAACTGGAAGAGTAGCATTTTCTCCAAGAAATACATATTTAAGATGTGATGGCAGTTTCTTGAGTTCCAGTTTCGGTGGCTCAATAATTGATGGTTTTGCTGGAGGAGTTGTTCGTTTCTCTAGATCAAGAGACAATTTCTTGGGCTCATAAGAGTAAGACCCCAGACCTGTGAGTGAATTCACTGTCTCATTATATCCCTCCATTTGGTCGGCATCAAAATTCACCAAGATGGCCAACAATGCTTCGCTCAAGCATTCTTCCTCCATTTTAAATTCCACTGCTTCATCCACCTTGTCAACAGAGTTTATGACTGAAATGCTTTGATAAGGACTAGGTAACTTCATGCCTTTGCTAGCGTGAAAAGTCACCTCCTCATCGTTCACCCGGAACTTTATTTCGTGCTTTTCGGAGTCCATAAGAGCCCTCCCTGTGGCAAGGAAAGGTCTTCCCAGAATAATAGGAATTTCTTGATCAATAGCACAATCAAGAATCACGAAATCTGCCGGCAGTAGAAATTCCCCGATTTGAACCAGCACATCATCAACTACTCCAACTGGCCTTTTTATCGATCTGTCAGCCATCTGCAACCTCATGGTAGTTGGCCTTGGCATAGCTAGCCCCGATCTCTTAAAAATTTCCAGGGGCATAAGATTTATGCTAGCCCCGTTATCACACAAAGCCCTGGCAAAATTTTGCTGCCCTATGGTGCATGGAATTGTGAATGCTCCCGGATCTTCCCTCTTTTGCACAGTGGTTTTGGAAAGAATGGCACTAACGCGGTGAGTGATACCCACAGTGTCGTGTTTCAATGGCTTTTTCTTCTTTGTTAAAAGATCCTTCAAATACTTAGCAAAGCCAGGCATTTCTTTAACAGCATCCATGAAAGGAATGTTCATCGTCAACTGCTTGAGTTGATCATAAAATCGCAAGCACTTCTCATCTTCTGTTTTTCTCACCAACCTTTGAGGAAAAGGCGGTGAAGATTTAAACAATTGGCTCAAAGGGCGAAGAGCACCGGAAAGTTTTGCCTTCCCCTTTTCCTGGTTTTCCACCGGTTCCTTTGGTTTATTAAGATTCAGCTCTTCTTCAACTACAATGGGGACTTCCTCCCCTGCTTCTTCCTCGACAATATCATCCAATACACTAGGCTGCGCTTCTTTTTCAACAATTGGTTCCTGATCAATTGGCTTTTTATTGTCACCCTGAAGTATTTTTCCACTTCTGGTGCTAATGGCAAGTACATTCTCCACAGAGTTCACTCCATTACCTTTTGGATTAGGAACTGTATCACTCGGTAATTGTCCCCGTTGAGGAGTATGCACTTCTCGGGAAAGGTCTCTGAATTGCGCTTCAAGCTTCTGAATGGAAGCTGAATGCGATAGTTGGACCTGGGACATTCCCTTGATTGTGCTCTCTGTTCTGTCTTGATTCATCAGCATTTTCTGCATCATACTCTTCAGTTCTGCAGAATCATTAGACGTGTTACCAGCAGAGTTAGTAGCTGAATTATCTTTCCATGGCTGGGAATTGGATGCTTGCCCCCTAGGTGGAATGTAGGGGTTAGAGCTCTTGTTGCCATAATTATTGTTATTGTAATTCCCTTGATTGGGATTACCCTGATCAGTTCTTCCATAATTCTGTCCTTGGTAATTTTGTTGAGGCCTTTGCCATGGGTGATTACCGGAACCTTGGTAGTTTTGCCGTTGATAACCCCCTTGCGAGTTATTGACATAATTCGCATCCTCATATTGTGGCTGCCCCTCAAGATAAGTTTCGTCAGAAACTTGATACATTCCGGGAGCATGAGGTGGCATCTCATCGATAACGTTTACACATTTGGCCTCTTTCTCCATAAGCCTTTTGGATAATAAATCCACGGTGGTTTGCAGTTGAGCGAACGCATGATCTCGCTCATGATTTTCTTTGGCCACCGCGGCCACAGAGGGACTACCATATGATAGGAATTCACTATCAGTCGAATGCCAGGCTTGATTATGGTAGTAAGCTTGTCGAGCAACCGGGTGATGTTGACAAAGGTTTTGTCCATAAAGCATCCCCCAGCTGCAGTGTTGACAGCTATTTGATTCATTGTATCTAGCCCCTTGTAGAACTTCTCTGTGAGAATTGCATCTGGAAATCCATGATTCGGAGATTGAGCTAGATAATATTTGAACCTCTCCCATGCAGCATATAGTTGTTCCCCTGGAAGTTGTTTAAACCCAAAAATCTTATCCCGAAGCTCAGCCTTTTTGCTGGGTGGGAACCATTTTTTTAGAAAGATATTGGCCAGCTCATTCCAGGTATGAATAGTATTGCTCGGGAGCTTTTCATACCATTCCCTAGCTTGGCCAGCTAATGAATATTTGAAAACCCGCAGTCGCAGTGCATCAGCAGTAACAACACCTTGAGATTGTTGGGAACATACATGCACGAAATTCTTTAGGTGTCGAAGTGGACAGTCTTCCGAAGAATTTCGGAAATAGCCTTCAAGTTTCAATAGCTGATAGATAGAACTATCAATTTTGAAATTAGCATTTCCTGTTCTCGGGGGAACTACAGCAGAAGCATAATCAGCTTCGTCGATGAATTCTGCAAATACATTCTCATCCTCCTCTTCTTCTGGTGCAGGATGGTTCACTTGGATCCCCCCTTGGTTCCCTTGATTGCGATGGGGTCTTCCAGCCATGTTCACCTGGTTCACTAAAACAGCAAACGAGGTGTGATGGAATAGAAAAAGTTTTAAAGAATAGTACACAACAATTAGTAATTTCTGAACCGTATTCCCCGGCAACGGCGCCAAAATTTGATACGCTCAAATTACACCTATTAATGGCGTAAAGCGGACGTTGTCAAATATAGTAACCCAACAAGGTTGGGGTCGAATCCCACAGGGAATATGGAGAGAAAAGAGTACTAATCGTATGCGATACCAATCTTTAAATGCTTTAATCCTATTCTGGATAGTTTGAATTGATTGTTGAATAATGTAATTGAATACTTTGACTTAGAATGTAATTAATATGAGAGAGAGACTAAGGTTGTGTTTCCCAATTTGATTAGATATTATGCTTCGGATTTCAATGTGATATACTTCTAATGGTTGTTCTAAGAATATGCACTTGATCTCTTAAAGACTTCTTAATGTTTCCCAACAGTTAAGCAGTATTTCCTCTTTATGATTCTTCCGAATATAAAAGAGTTACAATCGAAGAGCGACCAATAATGCCAATTTAGACTTATTCTTATTCCTAAGTTAGTCTATTAAACGAGGGTTAACGCCTCGAGTCATTGTTATTCAATCTTACCAATATTGACTCTCTTTCCCAAGAAAAGTCAATATAATGGCTTCGGTTAATGCTTGCAATCATTACCCAACGTTACAACACAAAGATAGAATAAATAACAACAACCATTATGCATATATCAATAATAGAAACCCATTCACATAATACCCATCATGGGATTCACAACCTTAGAATTGAAATTAGCTACTCATAATGTTTCTTGACAGAAAAAGCTTAAAGATTAACATAATACACTTACAATACTAATACAAGATGGAATGAGAGTGAAGTTGTTGCCTTAAATGCTCCAATCACTTCAAGATTAAAAATCTAGGGTTTATGCCTCTAAAATAAAATCTGAATAATGAATTAAAACCCTACATTATGTATTTATAGAGCCAAAAATCGCGCCAAGTTTCTGGACAAAAATGCCCTTACGCCGCATTGTTACGGACCGTAACTCAGGTTACGGTCCATCCTTCATTTCGTCATTTGACCACTTCGACGTTACGGCCACCATGCGACGGACCGTACCCTGTGTTACGGTCCGTCCTTCTGAAGCGTAAGTGGTGACAATTACTTGGCAACTCTCTGGAATTTTGGATGATGTTACGGTGAAGGGTTACGGACCGTAACATGAGTTACGGACCGTAACACTAAACCGTAACACTGAAGATTTTATTGAAACTCTCTGGAAATTTAGCTCATGTTACGGTGACATGTTACAGACCGTAACACTAAACCGTAACACTGAAGATTTTATTGAAACTCTCTGGAAATTTAGCTCATGTTACGGTGACATGTTACGGACCGTAACATGAGTTACGGACCGTAACACTTCACCGTAACACTGATGGTTTCAATGAAACTTTCTGGAAATTCAGGCCTTGTTACGGTTCAAAGGTACGAACCGTAACATGAGTTACGGACACCGTTACGGTCCGTAACATGAGTTACGGACACCGTTACGGTCCGTAACATGAGTTACGGACCGTCGCTTAGCTCAAAGTTGTCCGTTTTTTCAGCATTACTTCTCATTTCCGATCCTTAGTTAATCAACCCTATAAAACACAAAAATAACATAAGAAACAATATAAAAACACTTAAAATCAAGCAATATTTCTAGTTACAAAGGCATAAAATGTGCCAAAATTCACGGCACATCAGAGTCGGAGGATGAGATGAAGAAGAAATACCCTCATTTATTTCCTGCGGCCACAGGTAATTTAAACTTTCAAGTTTGTTGTATTGATTGACGAATGAGTTATGTGTGCCAATTGTAAAGGGGGACTCCCCCGTCACATTATAAGATTAATTTAACATTCGGGGACGAATGTTCTTAAGGGGGGGGGGGGGGGGGAGAATGTTATATCCCGTGTTTTCGCATAATCGGAAATCGTGAAAATAATTAAGACTTGCATGTTATAAGGAAATAATTGATTTTAGTTAAAAATGTCTATGTTGTTTATGGAAATATTGGTGTGGAAATGTGAAGGAAGTCCAAGGGCAAAAATTGGAATTTCGGAAATTAGTTTCGGGAATTACAAAATGAGATTTTGACGAATTGGGCCAAGAAAAATTTGATGAAAAATTGGAGCCCAAGTTCTAGGGGTGGCCGGCCAAAGGCTTGGCCCAAGCCCCATTTTAAGTGGTCATGTGATTATCACATGACCCTTAATCTAGTATATATCCATATCCCCTTTAGAATTTTCAAGAAAAGCCAATCAAAACAAAAAAAAATTGAAGAACACCTCAAGGGAGGCTCTCGGCCGAACCATCTTCAAGCAAAAAAAAAAAAATTCCCAAGCCTTTGTTTCTAATCTAAAAATCGTGCCCTTCTTGTAGTTGTAACAAGTACAAGACGCTCTCCGACGTGATACAATTAGTTTGGCGAAAGAGCGGCGGTTGCGGCAAGTCGGAATTTCAAGAAAAAAGGTAAGATTTCTATGTTTTTATGTTAGGGAATGGATATATATGTTATAGTGATTAAAGTGGCATGAAGATTATGGAATTTTGTGGTGTTTGTGAATGGCGTGTGTGTGTATAGAGGGTGTGTTTGGCCGTGAGCCATGATAGTGTGGAAGGGAGGTGAATTTGATTTTGTTTAGTTGTTAATTGCGCCGTTGTGGCATTTATGGCGTAAATGAATGTTTAACGAGTTGAATTGGCATTGGAAAATGGTTGCGGGTTCTTATGGGAATTTATATGATATTTTTGTATATTCTTATATAATTGTGAAAGTAAGACTTTAAATGTGGATTATGGTTGTTGTTAATGAATTTGGAATGAAACAATGCGAGTTAGTATGTTCGTCGTAGTTGTTGACGTTTCGGATGGAATATGGAAAGTGACGAATCATTCGAACTTGTGTATATCGCTCGGAATATTATTGGGATGTGTTTGAATAACCTTGAATGAGTAAATGAATACAATAATGTGGACATTAGTTTGGTATTGTGAAGTTTGAATGAAAGTTGTCGATGTATGTAGGAAGAAAGAATATTGACGTTAGACTTAGTTTGTTGCGACTTATGATGTTTGTGATATTGTGGGCTGTTGTGTTGTTGTATATGGAGTCGAGCTAAGTCTCGGGGTGTTATATATATAGGGGAAATGCTGCCGAAAGTTCGGTAGGCGAATATGAGATTAAGTGCATTCTTAAGTATTGAAATTCCTAATTAGGTAACTCTGACCATTTGCAGATTCTGAGCGAAACGGGACTTGAGTTTTGGGCGAGCGTAAGACGTATATAAGGTATGTAAGGCTCCCCACTCTTTCTTTTGGCATGTCTTAGTATGCTAGGTTGATATCGGAGCCCCGGGAGCAGTTCTGCTCCTCGAAATCCGAATTAGAGAATGGCTACTATTCCTTCAATTCAATTGAAGCTTAAAGACCCTATTTAGACTTGAAAGTAACCAAACGTCCGAAACTTGTGCAAACGTAGCCGGATCACTTCGAAACCTTTATGTATGATCCCATGGACCCCAAATGTCCGTAATTCATGTTCGCCACCTCGACTTGACCCGAGGTGGGCCCGCTAACCCTGAGATGCCTCATTTGTTCTATTAGGCTCTCTTTTTTGGAAAAGTTTTGATAAGGGATCTTCGGTTATGAAATTGTCTTCTATGAAAGAATGTTTTGATTACTATAATGTACTAAACTGTATTTTGAGCCATACTTACCACTTTGAGAACACCTTTGTGAAATGAACTTCCGTACTAACAAATTATTTGACTACTTTGACTAGTGAGATGACTTATGATGTAATCAAGTTTCGAAAGACTATTTTGATATACAAATTGCATTGTTTGCTCACGACTCCGCTCGTGCCCTTATTATGACTTTGTTCACCGGTTCCCGGGCCGGTTATGATTCGTGCGTACTATGATAAATTCGGCCGTATGCTGTGTTACGGTTCCCGAGACCTCGCCATAGGGCCGGGTTCCGTTTGGAGTTATGCTGTGATATGGCTGGTGATATGTTATGCTGATTTGTGTGCTCGGGGATGTACTGAGATTTGAACCTTCTGGTGTTATGCTGTGTGTGGCACCAACGTCGGAGTGGTGACCACGTTCCTGAGCTTTGCATGATTTTATTTGCATTATGTATATATGTTTTGATACAAATTTTGATATATCATTCAGTACTTCCCTTTGTATCTGTTTGCTTTCAGTTGTGGCCCATATTTCTGTACTCTATGCTTTACATACCCAGTACATCTTTCGTACTGACCCCCTTTCCTCGGGGGCTGCGTTTCATGCCCGCAGGTACAGACACAGGTGATCCACCACTGTAGGCTCCACTTTCTGCTATTGCGGAGTAGTCCCTTTGATCCGGAGTCCACGTTTGGTACATACATCTTTCGCTATGTATATATATTTCTGTATATCCGACTATTTGGGTACGGCGGGGGCCTTGTCCCATCATATGATTATGTCGGTCTGTTTAGAGGTCTGTGGACATGTTTGTGGGTTAGGGTCTTTCTGTATGGATATGTGTATATGCTGTTTGGGCGATCCCATACGCCGAGGCGGCTGGTCCGCATATGTTTATACGTTGCTTTGCTAGCCCTGTGTGGCCTTTGTTGGTGTTTGCTGTGTACATGGTTATTTTGGATAGTCTGTAAAACAGAGGAAACTCTGCCGAAATTTTTCTGGAAATTGTCTAAATTTAGAATATAGCCTCGTCGGCTTCTGCTATATACTTGAATGCATTTGATAGATGGGTTTGGGTGCCCAGATCGGGCACTAGTCACGGCCTACGGGGTTGGGTCGTGACATTACCCTTCCTTCTTTGGCATGTCTTAGACATAATAGGATTGGATACGAGCCTCGGGGACAACCCTATTCTCCGGAATCCGCATCTAAATTTCCCCCTTTTTCATTCAGTAGAATTGAATTAGACATTTCATGAATAGTTGGAAGAATTGCCTAAATATCTAAAACTTGCACAAATGAGACCCGACTACCTTAAAACTCTCACAAGTGACGTCATAAAAATGTAACGTACGTAAATTGTGTACGCCGCCTCATTTGACCCGAGGTGAGCCCATTGTTCTCGGATTTTCTTTATTGTTCCGTTTATCAAACAATAAGTGTTATAACTATTCTAATGAGAATATTTCTATGATGACAATGGTAACGATGATGTTAAGGAAGAGGAAATGTCTATGATGAGTATGACAAGAATGATTCCATGACTAAGAGTCTCAAGTTAAGGATTCAATATGAGCATGAAAGTATCAGACTAGATCTTGATCTTTAATTCTATTCCTTGGTTATGACCCTATTTTCTAAAGATTTCAAAGCATATGAATTGACGTTTATGATGTCCATGATTTCATTCTATGTTTTCTTTTAATGTTATTCTCCGTTGATAGTCTCGCCTTATGATTATCGTTCCTTCAAGGTGAGACAAACGACCATGGTTATTCCATAATGAATTCGGAGGTTACCGACCTTACGTCACTCCGATAGAGTTGTAGCTTTCACTTGGGATCTCATGCATGCTTTGTAATTATATATGTATTTTTTTTATGACACCGTGCCTACATGGCCGGGCAGTATAACACCGTGTCGTCCAACGGGCGGCCGGGCAGACACACCACTATAGTGTGCAGTTTATACCCCGGACGCGGGAGGCCCGGACGCGGGCTTACACACCGATCCTATATGGACGGGCAGTTTACACACCGTTCCTACTTGGACGGGCTGCTTACACACCGTTCCTACTTGGACGGGCAGCTTACTTACAGATATTTATATGTTTTTTTTTTTAAGAAAGCTAGCATGCATGGCATCCGCCCTAAGGGGCACCCAGATGTATAGGTTAGTCTTTTATCTTATGGTATGCTCAGACAGAAGTACACCGTACCTGTATGGTCGGACAGTTTATATGTATATGTTTATATGTTGTTTCAAGAGGGAAAGTTAGCTTACATGATATCTGCCTTAAGAGGTAAACAGAGGTACATGTCATTTTCTTATTCTATACTGTTCTTTATGTCTTTTCCATGATCTTATGTTACTACTCTTGCCTTACATACTCGGTACATTGTTCGTACTGACCCCTTTTCTTCGGGGGCTGCGTTTCATGCCGCGCAGGTACACCCAGATGAGTTGAAGCTATTATAGAGACGTTCCAGCGAAGTTGGCGAGCTCCATTTGGCCCTGGAGTGTAGCCGAGTCAGCGTATTATGCTATGAGGTTTTGTTCGAAGTTAGAGACTTTGCAGACAGAGTTGTGGGTACAGAGTGTCGATATTGTGATCGGCTCCACCAGCCGACGTGTCATTGTATTATGTCATAAAATCCATGTGATTGCAGAATCAGTTTGGTTTGAGTACGATGGAAAAAGAAATTGAAAGCCTTATTATGTTTTTCATTTTTATTGATGTAAGAGTCTAAGGAAATTAAGTATGTAATAAGAGTCAGCGGGTTCGCTCGGCTCCGAGTATGGGGTCGGGTGCCCATCACACCCTAATAAAGTCGGGGTGTGACAGTTAGTATTTTAAACACTTTTTAAGGAAAAGATTAAAATGCTACCTTTAAAATTCTAGAATTTTATTATTTAAAGAAATTATGGAGTGCCTATTTTTTCACTGTTTCACATTAGTAGTACACTCTGGGCGTAATGTTGAGTACTGCATGAGATTGGGTGGTGATGAGTTGTCATTAAATTATCTGGCGAGGCCAAGCTGTAAGTCCTACCGATCCTATTGGCCACGTGCCACATACACGTGCCTGACACACGATGCCACCTCAATTTTTGAATCGTTTTCCCTATTTTAATTAGTACTAATCAATGTGACAAAATTCAATCAGATTTAAAAAAAAACTTAACTAATTTATCTTGACTTAAGGCCTCATTTGTTTCCACTTATTGGACGTCTGAATCTGAATGGTTCAGACCTTAAGTCATTAAGTGCATTTGTTTGCATTAAGATCTAAGCACTTATTGGGTCTGAATAGGTATTAATCATTAAGATCTTGAACCAAGTCTTAATATCATTAAGAGGTATTTTTGTATTGAACTTTTTTATTACCAGCTCCAACCCCAACCCCAACCCCAACCCTCCACCTCCACCCCACCCCACCCCACCCACTCTCTACTCCAACCCCACCCCACTACCCACCCATCCTCCACTCTAACCCCCATTCCCTACCACTCCCACCCCACCACCAACCCCAATCCCACCCCACACCACTCACCCCCACTCCCCACTACCCCCACCTCCCACCACTAACCCCACCTCCACTCACCACCAACCCTACCTCATACCACCCACCCCAACTCCCCTCTGCCTCCACCTCCCACCACCAACCCCACCCTCACTCCCCACCCACCCACCACCAACCCCACCCCACTACCTCCCACCCTTCACTCTAACCACCCAACACCCACTCACCCCTCCACCCCCACTCACCACCCACCACAACTACAAAACATCTCCACCATTACTAGTGAACATAAATGTTTCATTTTTTTTTATCAAAAAATATTTTATTTTATTAAATTTGTATTTATTTTCTACTAATTAGTTACTTTTTAATTTGAATTGTATATTTATTATGTTTAAATAAATACATTATGCGCATTCAGATATTGAAAGACAAATAGTCTTAATCATTCGGTGTTCAGACCCAGAGACAACATCTTAATCATTCAGATGTGCATTCAGATTCAGACGTCTTAATCTTAATGAAAACAAATGAGGCCTTAGCAAGGAACATGCCACGAATGTTATTGTCACCAAGTGGTTTGTTTCTCCACTTGTGTTAATTAATAAACTAACATTTCACGGAATTTTTAAAGCATTAGTTGTTTCTCACTGATGCAACCTTAATGTGTGATTAGTCATCTATTTAGAGCATTATGAATGAATTAGCTAGAGACCAAACCTATGAATTGTCATTTTATTCAATATTAATGGAGATAGACAGTTTCCAAATCAATAATTGCCTTTCTTACAGATAGATTGGGCAAAGATAGATCTAGAAAGTTTGCAATTTGCAACTACTGCGTGTGCATGTCTAAAATATAGAAATTATTCACTATGTGAATAAAATATTTATATATACATATATTTTATATTTATAAACATAAATGTATATGCATTAGTACATGAAATTATTCAGTAATACACCTTTGCCTAAGTTTAATTTGTATAAAAATTCATGAAAGGCCTTAAAATTTTGAATGTCCTTAGTGTGTGAGGTATGGCATATAAAGAAGTCCCAAATTTTATAATATAATGCTCCTATCTTACTGTAAGATTATGTGAATACCGTTTTATTGGTAAAAACCCTAAGGAAATAAGCTAATCGTGCACATATCAGGTTTCTCTTATAACCATTTAGAAATAATTGTATTTAACTAATTGATTGATATAATGGAATTTGAGATATGGTTCGATTTAGTCAGAGTTTCATTTGATATGAAAATGTTAAATGTCGTTTCTGTTTTCTGGGCAATAATTTTGTGCAAATTCTAATATTTCAACCACGGGTGCACGTGTTTGGGAGTGTTACATTGTGAAATCTTGAAAGCGACCAGTCTAAACAACTTGCGCCATACTCGGGCCAAAATTGGTCAAAAACCTTGGGGAACTACCGCTCTTAATTAGTAGTTATCTGTATCACTTGTTTTTTTTTTTTTGGTAAATACTCTCTGATTTTTCCTAACAGTTCCCACACATTTAGTAGTACCGTTATAACTAAGTATTGCTTTGAACTCATTTTCGACAACCATCGAAGTTCACTTTTGGTTAGATCAAAATAAGATATTCATAGCGAGGAAATTAAAGTAAAGAAAATTACTATTATATTTGCTTATTGCTTATTATACTTTATTATATACTAGCATATTATTATTTCAATCTACCACATGATAAATTATTTTGGTGAAACTTTTCAGGTGTGTGAATTTTCATCGGGTAGGAATTTTGACCTAGGAAGGACCACGTGGACACAAGTCTTGATGGCGGACGTGTTAATCATTAAAGCCACGTAAGAAGATTGTTAAGTGGGACCAAGTCAGTTTGTCCACTTTGCTACTTACGTGTGCCAAATTTGAAAATAAGATATTTTTTTGAATAATGAAAAAGTGGCGCCGCACTAAAATATACGATTATCAACAGCATGCAGCCATGCACCTTTATCGTATATACCTAGCATAACTCAAACGTAAACTATAAAAATAGTTCAAACTTGAATTCTTTAAGAATAACATTAATAATAAAGTGTGAAAATAGATGATTCATACACTCGATCACAATTAATTATACGACTCAAGAAGACAATGATGGAGATTAAAATATGAGGATTAGAATATTTAATTTAATTTGAAACTGCGCAAATATTTCTTGAAATATTCTTTAAATACACAATTAAATTACAAAAAGATATTGTAACTCATAGTTTATATTCCTAATAACTGGTATTAAAAATTGTAATTAAGAAAATCAATTATGACATCCGAGATAACTAAAGTATCGTATAAACTATGAAGGAGAGTAGTGAACATTTTTTCGCTTCCTTTTCGTTTCTTAAATATGAAGAAGAATAAATTGGCCCAAGAAAAGAAATATATTGCTCACATTTTCATATATACCTGACTCGTTGAGAACGTAGTACACAAAGGACTAAGGAGCTACATATTTAAGGCTTCAGATTAAAGTTAGTCCTCTTAGCGTTAAGAATAGTCTTTTTGTTTTCTTTTTTCAATTTCTCCCCTTCTACCCAATTCTATATAGGTGATAAGACTAGATATTTAGCTATATGGTAATGTTAGAGTTATCCTCCCATGCAATGATCAGAGGTAGAACTCGAATTTGAAGCTTTATGAGCTCTAGCGCTGCATTTTTTAAGTTTATGAGTTCTAAATTAATAATCTATACATATTCAATTATTTTTTAAGACAAATAACGGATTTGAACCAAAGTTACTAGATTCAGCCAAGACGGTACTCTAGCTTTGCCCTGGCAATGACGTCTAAATTTAAATGAATTTGATAAACTGAAATATTTTCTACTTCAAGGTGAGATTGGAAGTTGGGAGCGACCCTCACTGCCACTCTCCAATGAATTTTTATAGGTTGAATACAATATAAAGTAAACGACAAACATATGAGGGCATTTGGTCTAGTGGTATGATTATTGCTTTGGTGCGAGAGGTCCCGAGTTTGATTCTCGGAATGCCCCCATGTCTTCTCTTTTTATGACAATTATAGAGTATCTTCCCTCTAGCGTTTTTTTTGATCTGTTAGCAATATTTGGAAACTTGTCTTGAAAAAAATATGGATTACCATCGTAAATACAGTGTATAAGTTTAAGGGTTACACATGTATGTTTGTCACAGGATTATTCTGAAAGAGAGTATATAGTACTCATATATAGGCAGTAGCTATACCTATTTGGATGTTCACTTGTTAAGCAAAGTTACGTTGCAGAAGTGTGCGTCGTGCTTCCCGGGATTGGAGTTACAATTCTGTTTACGGACATATCCCATGTTTTCATTAAAAAGAGTTACTTAATATGTATAAATAATTTATATATGCAGAATAATTCAGTAAATTATATTTCTTAGAATTCAAAATTAATAAACTCAAAGTATTAACTTTGCCTCTGATGCTTACTTTGTGGATAACTGTATTTCACATTTTTTGAAAAAATAATATAGCTTTTCTCAATTTCAAGTCATCTCCTTTCATTAGCTGAACTTTGTCACGATTTAATTAATTTGAATAATTTGTCGCAACTTTTTCGTTGCTTTGTTATAAAACTATATAATTGGAAATAAACAAGAGAAGCAAACTAATAACTTTGTAGAAAGGAGGGAGAGATTGTATTCACTTCTTGTTGATATCTCTTAACAAATTGAGAACTTAACCATCTATTTATAGAGATGGTAAATCTCTTGATGAAGTCATCAATGACAACACCAAGAGTTAAAATCAAACTTGTGTTGCTTCATTTTCTTCATTTCATACATGCCACCAAATGTACATGTACCTACTCTTATTTAGGACATGTGAAAAACCTACACTATATGGACATTCATATATATATATATATTTTATAACACTCCCCCTTGGATGTCCATTGATAGATAATATGCCTCGTTAAAACCTTACTAAAAAAAACCCAGTGGGAAAAATTCTAGTGAAGGAAAAAGAGTACATATTTCTAATAATATACATTTTGGTTGCCTCATTAAAAACCTTACAAGAAAAACCCAGTGGGACAAAACCTTGTATGGAAAAAAGAGTGCAACATGTATTAACTCCCCCTGATGAGAACTTTAGTCCAAGTATTTGAGTCTTCGCATTCCACCCCCTGATGAGAACTTCAGTCCAAGTATTTGAGTCTTCGCATTCCAATCTTGTGCACCATCTTCTTGAAAGTTGCGGTTGGTAGAGACTTGGTGAACAAATCATCCATATTATCACTTGAACAAATCTGTTGCATGTTGATATCACTATTCTTTTGGAGCTCGTGTGTGAAGAACAACTTTGATGAAATGTGCTTTGTCCTATCTCCTTTTATGAATCCTCCTTTCAATTGGACAATACATGTTGCATCATCTTCATATAAGATTATGGGTATTTTATCACATTTCAAACCACACTTTTCTCGAATGAGATGTATCATTGACCTCAGCCACACAACTTCACGGCTCGCTTCATGAATAGTTATTATCTCAGCATGATTTGATGAGGTAGCCACAATAGACTGCTTTGTAGATCGCCAAGATATGACAGCGCCCCCACAAATGAATACATAGCCTGTTTGAGATCTAGCTTTGTGTGGGTCAGATAAATACCCTGCATCGGCATAACCAACAAGATCGGGACTGCAATTGCTAGAATAAAATAAGCCCAAATCGATAGTCCCCTTTAAATACCTCAATATGTGTTTAATTCCGTTCCAGTGTCTCCTTGTAGGAGCACAACTATGTCTCGCTAACACATTAACTGAAAATGCTATGTCAGGCCTTGTGGTATTGGCAAGATACATTAGTGCACCAATTGCACTAAGATATGGTACTTCTGGACCAAGAATTTCCTCATTCTTTTCTTGAGGTCGGAATAGATCTTTATTCGCATCAAGTGATCGAACAACCATCGGAGTACTTAATGGATGTGCTTCATCCATATAAAATCATTTCAACACTTTCTCTGTATATGCAGATTGATGGACAAAAATTGTTACATCCGACATTTTTGCCTATTCGAAAAATTTGAGATAACTTGACTTGTAATAAATAAGGCCATATTTGGACATTACTTGGTATGAATTTGTAGGCTATGAATACAATGGTGTGGAATTACGAAAGGTGGCCAAGGGAAAAAATTGAAATTTTGGAAACTTGTTCCATGAATTATAAAAATTAGCCAATTGGGCTAAAAAAAATGAGAAAAACAAGGCCCAAATTGGGGAGCCCAACCGGCCAAGGGGGGCCTTTGACCCAAGTCCATTAATTAGTCATGTGACTAACTATATAATTGGATAATTCTCTAGAACTTTCAAGAAAAACTCAAAGCAAGAACAAAAGAAAAAGAAAGGGAGCATTTCGGGTGGAGAAAAGAAAAGAAAGAAAAGAAAGAAAAAAATTTCTTGGAGCTAATCCTTGGCTCAAAAATTAAAGTCTTGTGAGATTAGTACTAAGCTCAAGGCCCTCTACAAGTTGATATAAGTATTGTGGCAAGAAAGCAACCTTAACCCCAAGTGAAGAAAGGTAAGAATTTTATGCTTTTGACATGTTATGAGAGGTGTATGTATGTTGTAGTAAGTTGAAATGAATGAAAAACATGAAAATTTTGTGTGTTGTGGTTGTATGTATGTTGGCCGAATATATGCATATATATTGCATGATTATGGTGACTTGAATTCATGTTGAAATTTAGTTGTAGTGTGGTAGAAATTGTATTAGAAATGAAAGTGGAATGAATTGTGGAAGTTGGAGAAACATAGGTTGTAGCCGTGTGGTGTTGTGTGGTGATGGAATAGGAATTTAATCTTGTTAATATGTTAAGTGTGTTATGGTGAAATGAATGGAAAAATAATAGTCTTTGTTGTCATGGAAAAATGGTTACTAAGTTGTTGAAGGAAATTATGCAACCTTGTTATAGCTTATGTAAAAATGGAAATGGAAGTGTTAAGAGGCAAATTATGATTAATGTTGATGAATTTGGAAGATGGAATTGTATAATGAACTTGTATGTTGAAGGTTAGGAGAATTGGATAAATTGTGGCTTTGATGGAAAGTTTGTAAGTTTGCATATCTTATGTATATCTTGTCAGAATGGTATGATATGCCTCCAAATCGTGTTGTAATGAATTTGATGGGTAATGAACATCAAAATAATAAGTTTGGTTTGGAAGTGTAAGGTCGGAACGGAAAATGTTAAGTTATGATGGAAAGTTGGCAAATTGTGCCTTATTATGTATTTTGAGCTACTTGTCGTTATTATGAATATTGTTGTTGGGTTGTGTTGATTGTTTGGCTGTGTTTAACTTTTGGGGATGTCATATATACAGAGGAAATGCTGCCGAAATTTCGGTAGGCAAGTATGTGTTAAGTTTGGACTATTGAAAAGTTGAAACTAACAAATGGTAAACTTGACCATTTCTAGATTTTGGACGAAATTGGGATCGACGCCAAGCGAGCGTAAGGCGCTATCGAGGTATGTAAAGCCTTCCCCTTTATTCTTAGGCATGTTCTGAATGTAATAGGCTCGGCCGCGAGCCTTGAATACGACTCCGTTCCTCGGAATTCGAGATGGAAATCCGCTCCAATTCCTTCAGTACGATTGAAACTAATTTCTTATAAAATGCCTTTAAGGAGAACTTTTGTACGAAACTTTCTCAAACGGAGTCGGAATACTTCCGAATGATTATGGATGACCTCATAAGATCTTTTATCAGTAATTTACGCATGTCACCTCGAGTTGGTCCGAGGTGGGCCCACGGAGCCCCGATACCTCTTGTATGGCCTAAACTGCCTTATTTTTGTCCGTTTCTCACAAGAAATATCTGAACTATCATTTTGACCATGATATGACTGTTGTTATATAAGTCTTGCGAAATGGTTTTGGACATCTGAAAATCTGATTCTGGTAATAATCTGTCGTGCCTTCCCAAGCAGGATATAGCCGCATTTTATGAACGCGATCCGATTACTTCGATTTGACTCGCCATTTGGCCTACTTCAGTTTGATTGGGTCTGTATAATGATCTGTATGAATGTGGTTTCTCATTAATCAGTTCGTGCATGTGCTATGATTCCTTTCACCGGTTTATATCGTGCGGATGGGCCGCCGAGTCCCTTGTCGGGGGCCGGGTCCCAAGTATGAATTCCGAAGTATGATGTGTCCGGTTCCGGGGTACTGTGGTATATGTCCGTCCCCGGTTACCGTGTATATGTTACGAAGTATGATGTGTCCGGTTTCCCGGCGTGTGATCTGTCCCCGGGGTTACCGTGGTTATGATATGGTGTGTTATGTGACGGAGATGTTCGAAGATATGAAATCTTCTGAAATATTATGTGTTGTGGCGCCAAAGGCAGGAGTGGCGACCACGTTTCTGTACCCTATGTATGATTCTGTCTGTCCGACGGATTATGATTCTGTTTGTCCGTCTGGATTCTGATTCTGTCTGTCCGTATGGATTCTGATTCTGTCTGTCTGTATGACTTATGATTCTGTCTGTCCGTCTGTCGGGATTATGATTTTGCCCGTCCGTTTGATTTATGGTTCTGTCCGCTATAATTCTGTATTCTGGTTCAGACTATGATTATGTTTGTTATGTTTCTGCTTTACATACTCGGTACATTTTTCGTACTGACCCCCGGTTCTTCGGGGGCTGCGCTACATGCCCGCAGGTACAGACGCACCAGGTGATTCGCCGCCAGCGTAGGGTTCTGATTCTGCTGTTCTGAAGAGCTCCTTTGATCCGGAGCGTACACTTTTGGTATATATCTTCTGTTTTCCGTATATTTTGTATGTATGGAAATTCTGGGTACGGTGGGGCCCTGTCCCGTCATATGATTCTGTATGTCTGTAGAGGCCTGTAGATATGTATGTGGGTTACGGGTTTCATCTGTTCGGTAAGTGTGAATGATTTTGTGTCTCCGTATGTATGTTAACCTCATCGGCTTACCTGTAGATTTCTGTATGTTCAGTTATGTATATGTTCGTGCGCGTGCCGTATCTGTATCGGCCTAATTCTGTAAACATCTGCTTAAGAAAACAAAAATCTATATGATACGTATTTCTGTCAGGTAGGTATGTACGGGTACCCAATTAGGGTACCAGTCGCGGCCCACGGGGTTGGGTCGTGACAAAAATGTCATTTGTCAAATGTTCAATTTGCAAACCAAGGCATAATTTTGTCTTTCCAAGATCTTTCATCTCAAATTCCTTCTTTAAATAATCAATTGCCTTTTTGAACTCTGCAGGAGTTCCAATAAGGTTTATGTCGTCAACATATACAACAAGTACAACAAACTCCGATCTTACTTTCTTTATAAAAACTCATGGGCAAATTGCATCATTTTTATAGCCTTCCTTTAACAAATATTCACTAAGGCGGTTATACCACATGCGCCTGGATTGCTTTAAACCATTAATAGATGACGTGCCTCGTTAAAACCTTATTAGGAAAAAACCCCGTGGGAAAAAGTCCTAATGAAGGAAAAAGAGTACACATATCTAGTAATACGCTTTGAGAGCTGCCTCATTAAAAACTTGCCAGGAAAACCCAAATGGGACAAAACCTTGG
Organism: Lycium barbarum; assembly: GCF_019175385.1. Lineage (NCBI taxonomy): Eukaryota > Viridiplantae > Streptophyta > Magnoliopsida > Solanales > Solanaceae > Lycium > Lycium barbarum. Next base: position 67,961,724 of record NC_083343.1, on the reverse strand, counting down.
TCAAGGGAAAAAGAGTACAGTGCGTATTTGCTCCCCCTGATTAAAGCAATACATAATTCTTGACGATGATGTAACAAATCTTGTATACCAACTTATCATATCTTGAGATTGACAGAGCTTTTATCAGATCTGTCAAATGACCATTTGACGAACTGGTTGATGATCTGCACCTTCCTTTCTCAGATAGAGTTGCATCATCGCCGTATAATATTGTTGCAATCAGGACAAGTACATCATGACTTGCTTCATAATCTGTTGTTGTCTTTCTATGATTTGACTGTCATGACAATAATCCTTCATGGAAATAGATAACACATCTGGATTGAATTCTTATGTCGGTCAGATGAATGCCCTGTATGTCCAAAACACTTGACAGTATTGGTTAGGACAAATATATTCATGTCAGGGCTTTCATTTGCAATATGCAGTTGATCTATTTCAATAACTCAATGTTGGAGTAAATTATATCATGCCTGTAGTTATAGCAAGATATATAAATGCATCAACTACACAAATATATGGTACTTCAGGACCATTTCAATTTTCTCATTTCAGCAGATATAATCAAGTGCTTTTGGAAACTCTTCAAGAGCTCCAATAATATTCATTAAGCCGATTTCAGTACATCAGCCTTGATTCATTTAATCCATTTAAGGATTTATAAACAAGTTTCCCAAGAATTTGTATATGCTTCAGGCATTTTGAATCCTTCAGAATTTTTCATATAAATTTTGTCAAGTAATTCATATAGGATATGAAAACATCTATTTCTATTTAAATGATATGACATCTTCTGGTGTCTGGACAGCAGGTCAAATAAGCTTTATGCTTACCAAGATGCGTCATTTCACTTGATAATAATTTCTAAGTCAGCATGCTTTAATAGACGTAGAATTTAGATCCTCACAATCTTTTACAATATTGCGCTATATTGTATCAAAATATTGTCGACAAGATATCATGTTGTATCGGTTCGCAATTCGACATAACTTACTGAGATCTCATCACTTCATTATTTTCAGGTACCTGAACCTCGCTTAAGGTTTCATGAAGTGTTATGTCGTCGGCTCTTCAAGAGCACTTTGCCTCCTTATTATGATCATTTGCTCCTCCCTTTTTTTCAAGGATTATTATATTTGGAACCGATTGGTCTACCATGCTCCATGCATGTTGTAGACTCTGTCCTTCAGGGACATTAGGAACATTTTGCAGATCAAAATATGAAATAGTTAGGTCAGCAAATGCTTCCAGCATTTGACTTGAATTATCTGAGGATCATACTGATGATAATTCACAACATATTTCTTAGCTGCTTATTCTCTCCCCCTTATTTTAGTGACATATGTCCCCATTTTCTTTGGGAAAATCCATCTGTGTGCATCATGGTATATCTATTAATCATGTACCACACATCAAATGCTAAAAGATGGAAATATCTAGTTCCTGACCCTGAACCAAATATGAGGGGAGAATTTATCAAAATTTATTGATCTGAAGCATACAAGTGCTGTTGTATGCAATATATCATATCTCAGACTAACATCTGAAACTCTGTTCTCATAAGCAATGGTTTAGCTGTATTATGGAGGCATCTAATGCCAAACCAACTTAGATATAAACCAGCGTTATCAAGATGATTGTCTTGATTACATATTATGAAAATTGTGCTTCCAACTCAATCATTTTGAGCAAGCAACTTCGTAAATGTCAAACTGCCAGTTGACAATAAACATACATGTGACCGTCTCATAGATGCATCTATTTATGACATCACATTATAGGTGAAGGGGCCCACATTCACCTTTTATATTTTTCAAAATTTTTGGGATTCAGTCCCAACATTAGCTGGTGTAATCAACTTATCATGAGAACAAGCAACACAAACAAATTCTTAAAGAATCTTCTAGTTCTTCAATATGTTTTTAATACTCAATTAGCACATCAGATTTAAATCAGGATGATCAAAATGGTCTTGTCAACTGATAAAATTATCTGTACCCGTAAACTTCAAGTTTACCATGACGAGTGCTATTTCTTTTGATAAACTTCTGGTTTACTATTGCATGAAATTGTATATCAATAAACTTCTGGTTTATTGTGGTATGTGATCTCATCATGCTCGGGTAACATTTCACTTGTGTATTTCTTAACCATAGTAACTTGAAGATATTTAATATTCCGATCATTTGTAGTCTCAATATGATAACCATTTTTATTGTTAGTAAACTTCAGGTTTACTACAGTGTTCCGATCGTACCAATTATGATCTATGATGAATGGTATTATCATATATAACATCTTCAAGAGACTTCAATTTATTTATCATAATCAGATATTATTTGGACATTGCTAGTGTCATGATACTTGTAAATAAATAATTATCTCTTCTGGAGATGGATCATGATATTTTCACAATCAAATGCACGTTTATATTTATAGGCTTTACTACATATTATCACATTCACTTCAGGGAATGGATCTATATTTATAGCTTATATCAAAAGTTCTCATTCTTCAAAAATGGAACACAATCATCTGAACGTGTAGGCCTTAAGTATATCAAATTGTGATAGCTTAAAATTTCTTTTAAGATATTGCTACTTCAGGAGCAAATCGAGATATGCATATAATGTAGAGATTTTTCTCTAACATATTTTCAATATAAATCACAATATGGATGCCTATATATGAATCATCACTTCCAGTGATCATGATCCATAAATATAAATAAATTTAGTGATACCTTAGACTTGTGAAGTATGAATGACACTTTTGGGATCATTCTAAAAACAAGTACCAAATTAACCACGACATACGCATATATAAACATAGCATGTAACATTAGAAGTGAATTAAAGATATTAAACCAACAATAATAAGAAAAAGGCTCAAATCACTTTACCTGTGATGGAAACTGTTTTCATTATAAGATACTAGTATAACTTACTAGATATCCAAACCTCATGAAGAATTGAAAACAATACTTGATTACATACACCGTCGTGAACCGTTTCCGTATGATTTATAATTGCAACCCCTTAAATAACAAAAAATTTTGCATAAGTATATTATTTTAGATGGGTAGGACAATACCTTGATTTTCAGTAAGACATGGATGACACAAAGACGGTAGGACCGATATGGGCTAAACTCAAATAAAAGATTAGAGCTTCGTGCTGATAACGTGTTATAAAACTATATAATTGGAAATAAACAAGAGAAGCAAACTAATAACTTTGTAGAAAGGAGGGAGAGATTGTATTCACTTCTTGTTGATATCTCTTAACAAATTGAGAACTTAACCATCTATTTATAGAGATGGTAAATCTCTTGATGAAGTCATCAATGACAACACCAAGAGTTAAAATCAAACTTGTGTTGCTTCATTTTCTTCATTTCATACATGCCACCAAATGTACATGTACCTACTCTTATTTAGGACATGTGAAAAACCTACACTATATGGACATTCATATATATATATATTTTATAACATGCTGTTATATCCCGTGTTTTCACACGTTTGGAGAAACTTGAATTATATGGGATTCTTGAGATATAAGATCAATTTTATATCTTGTTGAACATAGGAGTTATGCATGAAAGAATAGAGTCATGAAAGTGTGGGACAAGGCTAAGGGTAATTTTGGAATTTTGGAAATTTGTTTCGGGAATTACAAAATACGATTCACAAGTTGTTGGGCTTGTAAAATAAGAAACAATTGAGGCCCAAAATATTAGGGGGTGGCCGGCCATGATGGCCTTGGCCCAAGCCCAAAATTTGTATTTAATTTCCATAAGATTAATTAACATAATGGCCTTGATCCAAGCCCATTTTTACTTGGTCATGTGCTTGGTCATGTGACCAAGTCTTGATATTATATGTATAAGAAGATTCAAGACATTAGAAGGCAAGACCAAACAAAGCAAAAATAAGAAAGAAAAGGGAGAGGGTTTCGGGTTTGAGGGGCAAAATTGACCCTCCAAAATCTTGCTTCAAAAATTCATTTCTTGTTAAATTCCTACTAATTCAAGGTTCCTTTGCATCTTGGTATAGTTGGATTGGAGTGGGGAGCACTAGAATCTCCAAGGTGATCATATATTCAAGTGAAGGAGACTTGAGGAAAAGGTAAGAATTTCTACCTTTTTATTGTGTTGTTGAGTTTTGTTTGTGTTGTAGTATGTAGAAATGTGTTGATTGGATGGAAAAATGGAAGTTTGCAATGTGGGTTTGGAATTGGAGGTGTAGCCGTGTGTATATATATGTTGTATAGCCAAAAATGTGTTGAAACTATGTTGTATTCTAGTTGTGAATGTGATGGAATTCATGTTGAGAATGAAAGTGGAATAAATTTGATTGAATTGCTAAAATAGCACTTGGCCGTGTGGTGTATTTGGCTTGAGAATAAAATGGATTAAGTTTGTTTAGTGTATTGGAGTGTTATTGTAATGCTTGATATGTGAATGAAGTTAGAATGATATAAGTTTGTATTGAATTGGAATATAGAAACTTATGTAGTTTTAGTATGATTTTCCGACATTAAGGAAATGAAGTTGTTTGATTGCTAATAGTGATGATCATTGATGAATTTGGAAGTTGGAAACTTGTTATGAAGTTATATGCCAAAGATTTGATGTTTTGCATAAATTAAGACTTTGGCGGAAAATTGTATATTATGTATATCAAGTGTATATCTTAAGGAAAATGATATGAAATGCCTCTAAATCTATGTTGTGATGATCTTGAGTAATTATGGATGTGAAAGTAATGATGTTAGTTTGAAAGTTTGGATTAGAAGGGAAGTTATGGCAAGTTGTGGAAACAATGACTAGTTGAAGGATAATTGTGTTGTTAATGCTTTTTGTTGATGTTAATGTTGTTGTTTGGGTTGTTGTTGATGAATTATAGCCGAGTTGAATTCTCGGGGTGCTATATGTATAGGGGAGGTGCTGCCGAAATTTCGGTAGCCAATTATGCATCAAATTGGAACTTTGGTATTATTAGCTTACAATTGGTAAACTTGACCAATTGCAGTTTTTCGACGAAACGGGAAGTGAGATTGGAAAGGCTTAAGGAGCGTGAAAGGTATGTAAAGCAAATCCAATTCTTCCCTTGGCATGCCCCTAGTATGTTAGGGTCGGATCCGGGCCTCGAAGGACCTCTTGGCCCTCGGAATCCGCAAGACAAAATTTCAGTTTTTCCTTCAATAGAATTGAACTACTTTGATACGCTTTTTCTGAAATTATGCGATTTTGCTCCAAATTACTCAGAAAGTCATAGAATGTCTGTAGAACCTTTTTAGGTGACTCTATATGCTTAGAGGGCACAATTTGAGCCCGCCGCCTTATTTGTCCCGAGGCGGGCCCGCTATTTACGGTTTTGCCCCTAATATGCTAAAGATTCCTTTTTAAGCGATTTTTGAAAGAAATGTTTTAATTACCCTACTAATCGCTTAACGAATATTATTCTAAATATTCTATTAAATCTTATAAATTATTTTGACACTCGGAATGACTTCAGTAAAGTTATATTTTTGTAAATTATTATGATATCCGAATTGTATTAATTCTGATTCCGTCCGACTCCATTTGATTTGTTTGTCTTCGCTACGCCTCATCGAGTCTTTGAAAATACTTATGATATTTTTAAATTGCATTAGTCTCTCACTACTCCATTCGTGGATGTCCCAATGTTTCCCACACTGAGCCCGGGCCAGGATATGTTGTCAAGCGTAATTCTCTGCATTGTTCGCCGCGTCCCGTTGTGAGGGGGCAGGTATACGCGTACATGGGTCTGTGGAGTATGATGTGCCATGTCCGCCTATTCTGATCTGATCTGTATGGCCATTTTGATATGACATTATATGATACGGGGCCACGCCCCTTATTCTGATTCCTCTGTATAGTGGCACCAGCGTCGGGAGGGTGGCCACATTCTGTCTGCCGAGTCCCGTGTCAGGGACCGGATATGATATGATATGACATATGTTTTTGTACGCATTCTGTCTGTTTTGGAAATATGCATTTGACACTCTGGATTCTGTACTCATTTTCTGTAACCAATATGATTTGACTTATGTGATTCCGCTTTACATATTCAGTACATATTTCGTACTGACCCCCTTTCTTCGGGGGCTGCGTTTTCATGCCGCGCAGGTACTGACGACAGGTTCGCTGATCCGCACGTTTAGGATCCTATTTCTGCTATTTGGGGCGCTCTCTTCTACAGAGCCCATCTTTTGGTACAGTCTGTCACTGCTATCTGGATATGTACTTTGTTCAGGGTATGACGGGGCCCTGTCCCGTCTTATGATTATGATATGTTCTGTAGAGGTCTGTGGATACATCTGTGTGGGTTCTGTACATATGTTTGGGATATTCTGTTCTGTGATGGCCTTATCGGCCTATGTGTGCCAAGTCTGTTTTTCTGCTAAATTCTGTAGCGACCACTAATATTATTATTATATTATTATTCTGTTAATATGCCAATTTGGGGTATCGGGTACGTATAGGTGCCCAGCTCGGGCACTGGTCGCGGCCCACGGGGTTGGGTCGTGACAAAAGTGGTATCAGAGCAGTTCGTCCTCGGAATGTCCACAGACCGTGTCTAGTAGAGTCTTGTTTATCGGTGTGTTGTGCACCACGCCTATAAACAGGAGGCTACAGGGCATTTAGGATACTACCCTTCTTTCTGTCTTAGATCGTGCGATAGAGCTGTGTTATCAGGATGACCCCTCCCTAACGAGTGGCTATATTTGCAGATATGCCTCCAAAAAAGGCAACCGCGGCCCAAAAGGCCAAGTCAGCAGCCTTGGGAGAGACTAGCCTGGTCCAGAGGATTACCAGGGCCCAGGCACATATTGCTCCGGGGACTCTGCCCCAGACAGAGGGTTCGTCTACACCGCCACTCGTGGAGGAGATTGGGGCGGCCGCAGCCGCAGATCGGGGGGCGGCTCCACCGCCAGCTCCCGCAGTTCCAGTACCTGAGCCTCCAGCTCCACGGCCAGGCACTGAGGATCAGTCTATGAGGGAGGCAGTCCAGTTGCTGACGAGACTTGTGGCAGGGCAGGTTCAGGGGCATGGACTGGGAGGTGACCGGGCAGTCAGGCGTGATAGTTCGAGAGCCCGTGAGTTTTTGACTTGTAATCCTCCAGAGTTCTTCGGGACAAAGCCCGAGGAGGATCCTGAGGAGTTTATCAGGAAGATGCGACGCACTCTAGATTTGATTAATGCTTCCGAGACAGAGTCAGTCGCGTTAGCTTCGTACCGGTTATATGATGTGGCGGCAAACTGGTACGAGTCATGGGGGATATCCAGGGGGGACGGCGCTCCTCCAGCAGTTTGGGGCGATTTTTCTCAGGCATTACTTGGACATTTTCTGCCCCCAGAGTTGCGACGAGCCAGATCTGATAGATTCTTATTATTGAGGCAGAAGGGCCGCAGTATCCGGGACTATAGTTTGGAGTTTGATTCCTTGGCCCGATATGCACCTACTGTGGTGGCTACTATGGCGGACCGGATGCACAGATATATTATGGGGCTGGATCGGTATTTTGTTGATAGCTGCTTAGTATTGGCTGCTCAGCCCGGTATGGACATTGCCCGTATCCAGGCCCATGCCCAGGGCATGGAGGATCGGGGCAGAAGAGGACACCAGCCTGACAGGGGCCAGGATCGGAGACAGCCCAAGAGGGCCAGGTCATCTGGAGATTTTCAGGGCAGACAGCCCCAACAACCGCAGCAGCCTAGCAGATTTTCATCTCAGCCGGCGCAGAGCGCGCCTCCCCAGCCTACAGGTCGCAGATTCGATAGCCCAGGGTATTCAGGAGCAGGCCAGAGCTCCAGGGCTTCAGGTTCGCGGACAGATAGGGGTTCTGGTCAGATGAGGCCACCCAGGGTTCAGTGTTCTTTTTGCGGCAGATACCATACGGGAGAGTGCTACAGAGCCACTGGTGCATGCTTTTCTTGTGGCCGTCAGGGCCATTTTGTGAGAGATTGCCCGTATAAGGGTAGTTCGGGTGGTGCAGCGCAGCCTACCGGATCAGCCGCTGGGTCTTCATCTTCGTCAGTGGCTATGCGCCCTACGGGGCAGGGTATTTCG